>NC_090292.1:21445246-21647746 GCF_037392515.1 Haliotis asinina | reverse complement strand
ATTAAGTGTAACAGTCATTTGGGCTGTGTGAGTTTACCTTAGAGTGTGAGTGAAGTCAGTTTGGTTTTATGTCGATTTTGTTAATGTTCCAGCATTATCTCATTGGGGGACACCAGAAATGGGTCAATGTGGAAAATAGAACCCATCTGAACGTTCAACATGACAAACACTTCAACCACGGAGCTATTCCACCTCCAGATTGTACCAATGTGGGGAACAGAACCCAGCTGTTCAGCATGACAAACACTTCAACCACGGAGCTATTCCACCTCCAGATTGTACCAATGTGGGGAACAGAACCCAGCTGTTCAGCATGACAAACACTTCAACCACGGAGCTATTCCACCACCAGATTGTACCAATGTGGGGAACAGAACCCAGCTGTTCAGCATGACAAACACTTCAACCATGGAGCTATTCCACCTCCAGATTGTACCAATGTGGGGAACAGAACCCAGCTGTTCAGCATGACAAACACTTCAACCACGGAGCTATTCCACCTCCAGATTGTACCAATGTGGGGAACAGAACCCAGCTGTTCAGCATGACAAACACTTCAACCACGGAGCTATTCCACCTCCAGATTGTACCAATGTGGGGAACAGAACCCAGCTGTTCAGCATGACAAACACTTCAACCACGGAGCTATTCCACCTCCAGATTGTACCAATGTGGGGAACAGAACCCAGCTGTTCAGCATGACAAACACTTCAACCACGGAGCTATTCCACCACCAGATTGTACCAATGTGGGGAACAGAACCCAGCTGTTCAGCATGACAAACACTTCAACCATGGAGCTATTCCACCTCAAGATTGTACCAATGTGGGGAATAGAACCCAGCTGTTCAGCATGACAAACACTTCAACCACGGAGCTATTCCACCTCCAGATTGTACCAATGTGGAAAATAGAACCCAGTTGTTCAACATGACAAACACTTCAACCATGGAGCCATTCCACCAGCAGACTGTACCAATATGGGGAATGGAACCCAGCTGTTTAACATGACAAACACTTCAACCACTGAGCCATTCCACCACCATACTGTACCAATGTGGGGAATGGAACTCGAGTTGAAGAGTGAACAATTTAACCGCTAGGCTACTCCACCACCACATAGCACTAAGGAGATTGAAGACGGTGGACACAACGCTGTCTCCGCATCTCTGATACATCTGAAAGTCAGCAGACAAAACCAGACCTACGACCAGCAAACAAATGACAATAATACTGTCAGTCTACATCCAGCCATTATGGGATGTCGCAATGCACTGTAATGGCACCGAGAAGCTCAGCTTTCACTTTGTGTAAGCCCATAGGCCATAACAAATGATTACTTTTCCTTCTAATACTTTGTCGCAGGCAATTTCGAGTTTGGATTGTGATACTCTGGTTTATGTTTTTGGTTTATTAAACACCAAGGGCTAAAAACAAAGATATGAAATATCCGAAGCTCATACTAACATTCCCTAGCTGAAGCAAAGGGATATCTGCATATCTGGTTGTAGAGAGGATTGAATGCATACTTGGCTAAAGAGAAAGGATATTTATCTGGCTAGTGACTAGGTGCATGCATATCTGTTGACAGGAAAGAATACAGAACTAAATGAAAAGAGGGGAGCATGCATCACTGGCCGAATAGCAAAAAAACTTGCTGAAGAGGAGGGTACAAGCATACTTGGCAGCAGAGCTAGAATGCCTGCATCACTGGCTTCAGAGAAAGGTGCATGCATGCTTGACCAAAGAACTAGAATACCTGCATCACTGGCTTTAGAGAGAGGTGCATGCATGCTTGACCAAAGAGCTAGAATGCCTGTAACACTGGCTTTAGAGAGAGGTGCATGCACGCTTGACCAAAGAGCTAGAATACCTGCATCACTGGCTTTAGAGAGAGGTGCATGCATACTTGACCAAAGAGCTAGAATGCTTGTAACACTGGCTTTAGAGAGAGGTGCATGCACGCTTGACTGAAGAACTAGAAAGCCTGCCTCACTGGCTAAAGAGGAGGGTGCATGCATACTTGACCAAAGAGCTAGAATGCCTGCATCATTGGCTGAAGAGAGAGGTGCATGCATGCTTGACCAAAGAACTAGAATGCCTGCCTCACTGGCTGAAGAGGAGGGTACATGCATACTTGACCAAAAGGGTAAAAACAGCCTGCCTCACTGGCTGAAGAGGAGGAGGGTACATGCATACTTGACCAAAGAGCTAGAATGCCTGCATCACTGGCTTTAGAGAGGGGTACATGCATACTTGACCAAAGAGCTAGAATGCCTGCATCATTGGCCGAAGAGAGGGGTGCATGCATACTTGACCAAAGAGCTAGAATGCCAGCATCACTGGCTTTAGAGAGGGGTACATGCATACTTGACCAAAGAGCTAGAAAGCCAGCATCATTGGCCGAAGAGAGGGGTGCATGCACGCTTGGCCGAAGAGCTAGAATACCTGCCTCACTGGCTTTAGAGAGGGGTACATGCATACTTGACCAAAGAGCTAGAATGCCTGCATCATTGGCCGAAGAGAGGGGTGCATGCACGCTTGGCCGAAGAGCTAGAATACCTGCATCACTGGCTTTAGAGAGGGGTACATGCCTACTTGACCAAAGAGTTAGAATGCCTGCATCATTGGCCGAAGAGAGGGGTGCATGCATACTTGACCAAAGAGTTAGAATGCCTGCATCACTGGCTTTAGAGAGGGATACATG
The DNA here is from genome assembly GCF_037392515.1 of Haliotis asinina. Classification (NCBI taxonomy): domain Eukaryota; kingdom Metazoa; phylum Mollusca; class Gastropoda; order Lepetellida; family Haliotidae; genus Haliotis; species Haliotis asinina. Next base: position 21,645,040 of record NC_090292.1, on the reverse strand, counting down.
CATACTTGACCAAAGAGCTAGAATGCCTGCATCATTGGCTTTAGAGAGGGGTACATGCATACTTGACCAAAGAGCTAGAAAGCCTGCATCATTGGCCGAAGAGAGGGGTGCATGCACGCTTGGCCGAAGAGCGAGAATACCTGCATCACTGGCTTTAGAGAGGGGTACATGCATACTTGACCAAAGAGCTAGAATACCTGCATCATTGGCCGAAGAGAGGGGTGCATGCATGCTTGGCCGAAGAGCTAGAATACCTGCATCACTGGCTTTAGAGAGGGGTACATGCCTACTTGACCAAAGAGCTAGAATGCCTGCATCATTGGCTGAAGAGAGGGGTGCATGCATACTTGACCAAAGAGTTAGAATGCCTGCATCACTGGCTTTAGAGAGGGATACATGCATACTTGACCAAAGAGCTAGAATGCCTGCATCATTGGCTAAAGAGAGGGGTACATGCATGCTTGACCAACGAGCTAGAATGCCAGCATCACTGGCTTTAGAGAGGGGTACATGCATACTTGACAAAAGAGCTAAAATACCTGCATCATTGGCCGAAGAGAGGGGTGCATGCATGCTTGACCGAAGAGCTAGAATACCTGCATCACTGGCTTTAGAGAGGGGTGCATGCATACTTGACCAAAGAGCTAGAATGCCTGCATCATTGGCCGAAGAGAGGGGTGCATGCACACTTGGCCCAAGAGCTAGAATACCTGCATCACTGGCTTTAGAGAGGGGTACATGCCTACTTGACCAAAGAGTTAGAATGCCTGCATCATTGGCTGAAGAGAGGGGTACATGCATGCTTGACCAAAGAGCTAGAATGCCTGCATCACTGGCTTTAGAGAGAGGTGCATGCATACTTGACCAAAGAGCTAGAATGCCTGCATCATTGGCTGAAGAGAGAGGTGCATGCATGCTTGACCAAAGAACTAGAATGCCTGCCTCACTGGCTGAAGAGGAGGGTACATGCATACTTGACCAAAAGGGTAAAAACAGCCTGCCTCACTGGCTGAAGAGGAGGAGGGTACATGCATACTTGACCAAAGAGCTAGAATGCCTGCATCACTGGCTTTAGAGAGGGGTACATGCATACTTGACCAAAGAGCTAGAATGCCTGCATCATTGGCCGAAGAGAGGGGTGCATGCACGCTTGGCCGAAGAGCTAGAATACCTGCATCACTGGCTTTAGAGAGGGGTACATGCCTACTTGACCAAAGAGCTAGAATGCCAGCATCATTGGCTTTAGAGAGAGGTGCATGCATGCTTGGCCAAAGAACTAGAATACCTGCATCATTGGCTGAAGAGAGGGGTGCATGCATACTTGGCCGAAGAGCTGGAATGCCTGAATAATTACAATTACACAGATACATGTCAACTCAGAGTGTTACCTTGACCTACATAACAATTGGTCCAAAGGTCTCCAGTTACTAATATCATGGCTCCATACATGAATGACTGAGTTAAGTTTTACGCCACAGTATTAGTGACTGAGTTTAGTTTTACACCACAGTATTTCGCAGAAGTCTCTAAATAATCAAGTCTGGAGCAGACAAGCCACTGATTAACAGTACAAGCATAAATCTATGCAATGTGGATGTACAATGACATGTGACAACCAAGCCAGCGAGTCTGACCAGCTGGTTCCGTTAGATGCCTCTTACGATAAGCATGGGTTTCTGAAGATCAATTCTAACTCGAGACCTTCATAGAGTTTGGTAAAGTGACAATATGGTGTAGATGGAATAATAATTTCCTGAAATAATGAATTTAATGTCACTAAATTAGTGCACTAAATATTATTGTGTGTCTACTTGGAAGCAATACACATTTCTTTCTGTATCCCCTCCATACTCTTGTAAAGGATGCACAATTATGTGTCGTGTAAATATCTGTAAACTGTTCAACACATGATAGTTCTCAAAATCTTCTAAAATGTTGAAATTAAAAGTTTTAAGAAATGGGTAAGACTTTAAACTGCAACATGGTTAGAAGATTTTGTGATCCATGGGTATTTATTTTTAATCCTACTTTTGATCAATTTTCGATTAATCTCGATCATCGGAACACCCCTACCAGTTACGCAGCATAAACTGCATTGCTGAAAGTTCTAAGCCTAATTCCTCAATGATTCTGTGACATCCATCATCAGAGACTCAAATCTGTTTTATGCTGAGAAACTGACATTCTATCGCGATGAATTATCAACCATTCTCAGACATCTTGTCTCCTGGTTGACGGCCTCCACTGTCACTCTGCAACAAGCCATGCTGCACCATTGTAAGCCTTCAACAGGCCTCTAAATACTGGATAGATACTTCTAATCATATGAGATATTTTTGCATTTTTTCTTAATATTTGTCATAAAAGAGCTGAAAGTTTCAGTATCATGATAACATCACCCTTATTGTGGTTTTTATCATTGTCGTCATCACTATCATCATCAGCAACAGCAACAGCAACAGCAGCAACACAATCGGATTATCTTCATCATAAATGCAATCATTGATACCATCATCACAACCTCTTCTTTACTAAAACATCATCATCATCATCATCATCATCGTCGTCGACATCGTCATCATCATCATCATCATCATCATCATCGTCGTCGTCGTCGTCATCATCGTCATCATCATCATCATTGGATATTGTACTTGTCACATTACTCATTGTCATTAATGTTATTGGACAGTCACACTCCTTTAAAATCTAAAAGTATTCTTTCAACAAGTTTATCAAGTTCTCTTCAATCTTACACCAGATTTCCCATAAACCTGATTAACTCCCAATCTCGTTTCTCCTTTAATGTATTTTAGAAGGTTTATGGAGAAATCGAATGACGTAAAATTGTAAACTGGCGTGAGGTTACGAGAACTATTGAATAACGTACAGCCTCTCAGCGAAGTGGGTGCATGGTGGTGTACATCTATCTGAGATGGGACACATATATCATGTCATGCTATCGCTAGCAACACCTTGTTGCTCTATCAGATGATCCTCTATCAACAAGGTTGTAACCTCTGCATCAGTTGGCAATGGCTTTCCTGGTGTAGAGAATACAACCTTGTTATTGAAATCATCACTTTCTGCCTCTAGCAGACTATACTCAAACAATTTTCAGCTCTAACAGCCTATACTCAAACCATTTTCAGCTCTAACCACTAATAGTCAAACCATTTTCAGCTCTAACCACCTACACTCAAACCATTTTCAGCTCTAACTGCCCATACTCGAACCATTTCAGCTCTAACCACCTATAGTCAAACCATTTTCAGCTCTAACCACCTATAGTCAAACCATTTTCAGCTCTAACCACTAATAGTCAAACCATTTTCAGCTCTATCCACCTATACTCAAACCATTTTCAGCTCTAACTGCCTATACTCAAACCATTTCAGCTCTAACTGCCTATAATCAAACCATTTTCAGCTCTAACTGCCTACACTCAAACCATTTTCAGCTCTAACCACCTATAGTCAAACCATTTTCAGCTCTAACCACCTATGCTCAAACCATTTTCAGCTCTAACCACCCATACTCAAACCATTTTCAGCTCTAACAGTCAGTGGTCACTAATTTTTCAACTCCTAACAGATGCAAGAACTTCTTAAACACATATACGTTTTCTAATACGATGACACTTATACAACCTGAGGCATAAAATCATTGCAACGATGGAGCAATAAGCACTTACACCGATACTAATGGACAGAAAAGACGTCTTCAACTGAACATCAGTAAAGATCCTCGAAACAAGGACAATATAGCTCTTGATGTTTACATTTTCAAAAAACAATAATATCAGATAATTCTCATCAAATATGGTTGTCATGGCAACAATATTGAATATTTCTGCCATTACCATTTGTCAATATTGACCACTTACAGCTCATGTAATCTTAAACATTGCACAAGGAACACCATTCCTTTTCTGAAGGATTAAAATATTCTGAAGAATATTAATCAGTAAAACTGAAATTGTTCTCACCAGTGTTAAGAGACCAGGCCCGATTTCTCGAAAGAAACTTAAGCTTTTACTAAAATTTCAAACTGAGTTTGACAATTTGAACCAGCTGAAAATTTAACTCAACTGTATTTTTAAAATAGAAAATCCAAAACAATAAAAACAATATATTCACAAAACACAAACTGTCTTCTAATTTTGAGTGTAATATCAATTTCAGTACATTCTGGAAAATGTATATCTCAAATTTGAGTACAAAACTCTAACTTAAGTCAAAACTCAGACTTAAGTTAGTTTCAGTACAGCATGTGAACATCGACCTGTGTCAACTTGAAAGTCTTGTGGACCCTATTTTGATTTCCTTAATCAGAAAACAGCAAACAACAATAAATCTACTCACTGATTTCATTTGAAACATTCACTGTTTTGAAAATTACTTATCAAGAAAAATATTACATAGTATCAGACAGTTGTTCAGTGTTCATGAACGGTGTTCCAAAGTACCACAACATTAGGTCCTGGAAGTTTCGGCTATCAGTCTGACCTTCTGAAAATTCACTGGGCCCATAGAATAAAATTAAACACACATTTCAGGTTTAACATTTCTTATAACTGGCACTGACATTATTAACAAATGTAAAATTTATAAACAGCAGACAGGTGTGACATTTCACATGTGAGTGAGTGAGTGAGTGAGTGAGTTTAGTTTTACGCTGCACTCAGCAATATTACAGCTATATGGCAGTGGTCTGTAAATAATCGAGTCTGGACCAGACAATCCAGTGATCAACAACATGAGCATCGATCTGCGCAATTGGAGGCCGATGACATGTGTCAACCAAGTCAGCAAGCCTGACCACCCGATCCCGTTAGTCGCCTCTTACGACAAGCTGAGTCGCCTTTTATGGCAAGCATGGGTTGCTGAAGGCCTATTCTACCCCGGGACCTTCACGGGTCCCATTTTATGAGGAAGTGTACTCAAAGGGTGAAAAATGCCCAAAAGACTGGAAGGGAATGTAAATGGACCTGACACCAAAACACATTTTCAACATTTTGATATCCAAAAAAACACAACTACTCACTGAATTAAAAGAATGGAGGCCAATAAAGGGAACTCAATTCACATATTCCTAATGAAATTTCGCAACTATTTATTCATTCGATATATCACAAAAATTTAGATTCGAATGAAAAATATTCATCAGAACTCTGCTCTACCATTACACTTGCGGTGCAGCGATGTCATAACATTGTGATGTCAAGTTCATGATGTCATAACATTGACAAGGGATTGTACAAAATCTACTGTCAAAATGATATCTCCTATGCAATATTATATGCTCTCACACACACAATATCTCCTATGGAACATAGTTTTGGATGATAAAGGGAAATCAGTGCGCATATTCCTCATGAATTTAATAATTAGTTCACAGATGACCTTGACCCATACTACACATCAAGGTCATGCTGACCCAGTGACCTACACTGTCAGGATGACAGACATCCTAGTACTGCAGTGTCATTAAAAAAACTAATTTGAACCATGTCTCCCGTTTCCATTTCAGACTTATTTTGTCCAAATACAGAATCCCCTTGGGGGTGTTGGTGATGAGATATAATTAAAGTCCCGGGCTTGTGTTCACAACACACTACTGACAGTGGTATGGTATCTGACAAGCACAGGCACTTTCAGATCTGGTTTCTGTCAGACCCAGTCAATGTACCAAACTGACCATGAAACTGGCCAGAAGTTTATTTTGAACAGATTGTGTTTTCGTGACCTTTGAATTCAGTGTACAAAAGACAGAAGAAAAACCCTGACTCACTTCTAACATGAACTGGTATCTGTGACCTTTGAATTCAGTATACACACACAAATGGCTGATCAATGCTGAAGTTAAGTAATATTCTAAACATTTTTATCTAAATCTTTACATCAAAATTGAGACAGACAAAATTGAGAAAACCTGCTTTCTAGTTATCATGAATGACGAAGCAATGATTTCAGGAAATTTAATCAAAATACACACTGATCTAGTCTAACAGCTAGTCTCTGAAATGAACATATTTTACTGAAAAAACGTTCATAGTGAAAAAAAATAATATAATGAAATGGAGCCCTGAGACTTTCTTCATTTTCAGAAGCTAAGGAAATCTAGACTTGCCACATTTTCTAGACTTGCGTGGGCTTTCTTGGATATATATACTTCAGGGTCTGTGCGACAGACTAACACTGATCATCTATATCCTTCTTTCATTACTTTATCTTGCATTTTATTCTTGCACATATAGAAACTGCAGCAATACAGAACCCCATGGGAATACAGTGAAGCCTCGTTAGTCTGGACGCTGATAATCCGGATGTCTCGTCTCCCGGACGATTTTAGCTTGTTACCAATTAATGCCTATATAATTTGCCTCGGTAATCCGGAAATTCGGTTTCCGGAACTGGACGCTGAATAGCTGTAACCAATCAGTAAAACAAACAGTAAATTGCTTCATTGTCAAGCTACTCAAAGGCGTGGATGACCAGTGAGCTCTTTTCTGATTGGCTGAAATTTTTTGACAGACAGGTGCGTTCAAGTGATTTTGCTTCTAGACCATAGAGCTGAAAATGGTTTGCAAGCCATAAACGTGCTTCGATCACATTGCAAAATGTGACCCTGCATTTCGGGGACGAGATATTACTCGGGAAAATCATCGATGTCAAGAATTCAATGAAAAAGGTAACATGCACACAAACGACCATGAAGGACTTTTTGGTGTGACTGTGACATTGTACAATGTTCCTGGAAAATCAACAACGACAGACTTTGCAGTGCCTTGAATTTATTTACATGTATTGTTGTGGTTGCTATTGGTCATTTCATAAGCTTTATAACATTAAATGTTTATTATTTGTTTAATTCAGAGTCGTGTCTTTTTTGTAATGGTAAAGGGAAGAAACTCTTGCTGAGACGTGGGATTTTATTCAGTAGTCCGGATGATTCGCATTCCGGACGAATTTGCTGAAAAACACAACCGTCCGGATTAACGAGGCTTCACTGTACTGGTTTACAACTGCCACTCCATCAGATGACTGAACAGGTTATAATAGGTCTGGCATGCTGGCCCGTGACTAGTAATAATCCAGTTGGGCCAGTAAATCTCCACAGTCACTGACCCACTGACTGGTGAATTTCATGCCTACATGTTACATGGTGTAACTTTGTAAACATATCACTCTCTCCAAGTTATAATACAGAGATGCCAAACCCAAAGTGTTGCAAATAGTAGCTTCAATGTTCAAAATTAGTAGTTTGACCATAAAATTAGTAGTCAACTAAATAAACAAAATCATGATGGATTCTGAGAAAAAAATGAATGATATTACGGTCACATGGTTAAATTATTTCCGCGGGAACTAAACGTGTCAAATTGCAAAGGTATTGAAATCAGCTTCGCTAAAATTTATGTTTGTTACTTGCAATCATTCCAGTTCAAACATGTCATAAAATACGATGAATGGAAGGTACAGGAAGTGTACAAACATTCAAATTTGATCCCAGCAATTTTACTTGCAGAGTTAACAGCTTTCTCTTTTTCAGATTTGAGATGAGAGACCCATACCAACAGTGGAAGGAATGTTTTAAAATAGTCTCAAGAAATGCTACACAAAATGATGGGTAAGCATTAAAAGATCACAGTTTACACATGATGGAGATGTTGCTCACACACTTATTGTACAAAGGTTTAATGTTTGGGTTCCAGTCCAGCTTTGCGTCTTTGAAGGTTCCCAGGTGCTTATACTACAACACTGTCTCAACACAAACAAACAAACAGATCGCTCTCCTAGAGATTTTTAGAGATTTAGATGGAATATTGCTGAGTACGACTTTAAATAATGTGAAGTTCACGATAATATGGATTTCTGAAAGATCAAATAGATTGCAATGATATTACCAATATAATCTCACAGATCATCTTGAAGAAGACAAAAGACTCCAACAGAAGCCATTTAGGCGCTAAAAAATAATCTTTTTCTTCAATTTTATCCTGGTATGTGATAATGATCCATTTTTATATTTCAATCTGCCAGCAGATGGATCTGATGCACCATGTAGAAGGGTGTTTGCTGACATTCATGTGTTGTGAAATTCAACATGGATCATTTAAATTACTTAAATCCTCTGAAAAGTTAAATAAATACCCATTTTTTAAAATTTTTTGATTGGAGTAGCTGGTTATAGTGACCCACTTTCTGTGAGTTCATTTAAAAATGAATCTAATTAAATTTATGAATTTGTGGAAACCAAACAGATTTTGTGGGAAAAGTTGAACTATTTTCAGAAATAGTAACCAATAGTTTCAAAGGATTAGTCATTGATATCCTTAGATTTATTTAAATAAATGATGGTTTCAAACAAACGTGATAGAACAATATGGAGAATCTGCTAAGAGCAAGAAATTCCCATGTTTACGGTAAAGGAATTATGCGATTTTCATCCCAAGTAAAATCTCAGTGATGCATTAGTTTCCAGAGAGGGTTTCTGCCCCAAGGGGTGCATAGTGCCAGCATCCCCATCTCTGATAATATCAAGCTTCTGTAATCCCAACTGGCACCGCTAATGGACCGATGCTGAGATCACCTTCCATCAAGTCTTTGTAGGAATCTGCAAGTGATGTGCTCACTGCTCTTCCTGTCATTTACAGAGCTAGTAATGCAGTTATTTTTTAGCACCTTAATGGCTATTAATTTTAAAGCAAAATTTACATTTTTAATCAAATCTTGGAATAAATTATTCAGACGAATAGGAAACGTTTTTTTGCTTTCATTTGAATACCCATTTGTATATGTTTTGAGGAGACAATCATGAGATGCGACTGACAATCAAATCTGGAATTATGTTTTTGCTGAATCAGCAAGTAAAATACATATGCCAGACACTGAGACACAATGATAAACTGTATCTTCAAGCATCACTAAAATATAAACTAAATTTTTTTCATTCGAATTTGTATTTCTGTTGCATATTGTATGTACAAATCTAATTTCCATACATAATTTTATCATCTTTATCAAGTCGACAAAGTGGCACAAGTAAACAAGAATTAGCAGGAGGATTTAAATTCATAAAAAGTGTTCAGTCTAGTACTTGAAATTGCAGCACAAACTGTAAAAACAACAAAAATCTGATTGATGTGCAATTTCAAATAATTTTTTGTTAAAAATGTCTGTTATTTGAAACTAAAGGACAAATAGTTCTTCAAAACACTTCCTTGACGAAACTCACAAAACATGATGAAGTGTTTCATCAGCCAGACACTCCCTACGTTTCTAACCAAATCTCGGCACCGGGTACAAGGTGTGTGTCTACCTAACGTGCATCACTAAGTGTGCAGCCCATGAAGCGCCACCTGGTATCTTCCCAGAAATAATGCTGGAAACAGCTGGTTATGGCAATACTACATCTCCTAGTAACAACTTCGGCACCAACTCAAGCACCATCGGCAGCAGTGCTGAAGAACGTCAGGAGCCCAGTCTTCGCTAGGCTGCAAGAATTTGGGTTGTGGGGCTGTGTTCTGTCAGTCATTAAAATTTGAGGAATTCCAGGAAATTGTTCTTTGCTAGGCACTAAGGAATTTGAAATGCTTGGCGTGTAGTTACATGGTATGAACTCTTTTGAGACAGTGCCTGTGCTGTTGGCATACCTCAGCTGAACAAGCCATAGAATGTTGGTTGTCTGGTTTTAAAACCAGTTTTTGTTGATAACAGACTTCATAATAATTTTAAATAACAAAACATCTTTCACAAAAAAAATTAGAAAACAGATGAATGGTGCAACAGTTAAATACAGCTAATAATTATGAAACACTATGTCTGTTTTGATTCTGTCAACCTATAGATCAGGGCCTAGACTTTCGGGGCTGCATTCAAGCTAAGATAGCTTTAAGTTAATGTTACATATCCTAGCGCTGAAAGATCTATGAACCCGTAATACTACCATGATCTCTTACACTAATCTATCCTACCATAACCCAAGTCTCACCACAGATCTAGGCACTATGAGAGACAAAGCCCTACCATGGATCTAAGATCTACCACAGATCTAAGTCCTACCACTGACTGAGTCCTACCACAGATGTAAGTTCTACCACTGATCTAGTTCTACCACTGAGTTAGTCCTACCACTGATCTAAGTCCTACCACTGATCTAAGTCCTACCACTGATCTAGTCCTAAGACAGATCTAAGTCCTACCACACAGATCTAAGTCCTAATCTAAGTCCTACCACGGATCTAAGTCCTACCACTGCTCTAAGTCCTACCATGAATCTGATTCCAAGCAGACACCTAATTCCTAACATGGCTGTGATGCTCACACAGATTATTAAACAGGCACCTCCCAGCACTCTCTAGATCTGGTTTCAAGTCTCCTCAGGTGAACATGGCAGAGTGTATTTTCTATTTTTTACCCCAAGAACCCAAATTGTGTGCCAGTAATTAAGTCAGACAATTCAAGCTTGGATCCTTGCCTAGAGTTAATTATTAATGAACTGACTAAGTGGGTAAACTTGCCACAGCTCCTGAAAACGAAACCAATGACCGATCCCATGTTAGTTCAAATAAGAATAATCCACTCAACTGTCAAGTTCACAAATGGTAAACAAGAACATAAGCTTTAACAAAAAGGCAAAATGACTTCCAATCTAGACAAACTTACCATCTGACCCTCTTCAAGAATTCCTGGTACATTTTGGCTAATGAATATAGAAAAAAATGACACACTACCGCAGATGCTCTTTAAAATTCCATGATATCAACCGAAATGATTAATGAGCTAGTTACGTCAATTTTATCAGGGACATGACATGTCTGTTAATAATGTAGTTAAGATTAATCAGAAAATATGAAGTGAGATGTTAATTGTTAACATGAGCAACACCCCTTTGATTCCATCATGGCCTGGCTGAAACTTGGATCAAGAAGGTTCCATTGTAATTTCAGGGTTGGTCAGGTTGGTAGGAAGATGATAGTGAGATACCATTCTGCCATATCTGAAGGTTATCAGATAACTAGCTATCTGTTTCCAATAAACATCCCCATGAAGCTTGCACTCACTGATAACATCATGGACATATTTACTATCTTCATAAAAGTTATACCCAACTTGTGATGAAAAGAAGACATATGGTCTGTTTGTTTCATGCAGCACTGAGCAAAATTCTAGCTACTATATGACATGACCATGTGATTAGACAATCCAGTGATTAAAATAATGAGCATATAACCCCTATCCATGTTCAGTGGCACACACTGACCACCCAATACATTATAGTCTGTTTGCAGTGAAAATGTACTGATAAATTGCACTTCAAACAAAAAAATAATTTCAATAAAGTAAAAACAAGAATGCGAATCCTCATAATTCTACCTTGCCAACTGAACATTTAAATCTCAGAATTCTATTCATCCTAGGATAAAAAAAGTTCAACATGCGATTATAGTTTTGAATTGTTATTATTGGTTTGTATTACAAGGGGGTAAGTGCAGTTGTTGGAACAGTGAACAAATGCATGTGCAGGACAAGATGAGTGTTAAATTTTGTTTATTCAGACATGAGAATGACAAATTGTTAAAAACACTGAAAAATCACTGATCAAGGAAAATTCTCATGTCTGATTTAATGTGCATACCCTTTGTCAATATACAAAAAAAACACAGCAATTTGAAACTATGATCATTTGTGTCCTTAACAGTTTCCGACTTTTTGCCACCAAACTTCCATATAATTTTTTTCACTTTTGTGGTTTATTATTTTTGTGTTTGGTTTCACTTACATTGCTTGGCTTGCCCCACAAAATAAAGTTTGAAAGATTTGTCTGCTACCCTGGTATTGCTACGCATAACTTTGAAGCAAGGCGAAACATAATGTTGTACACTTTGGTTCTAGGACAGATTGCTGAAATAGACTAGTGATAACTCAAGATGATAATCAGCAACCATCAGAAGTTGAAAATGTTTTAATACTTTTTAAATGTCAGTTCAGCCATGTAGATTATTCGGTCTTTGTAATGTTGAATGTTACTGATTCAAATTTATTTATTTATTTATTTATTTATTTATTCAAAATTGTTCATGCAAAAGAAGAAATATGCATGGGTGAAACAAATTTTGTTTTTGTTTTTTTGTTGTTATTTATTTATTTATTTATTTATTTATTTATTTATTTATTTTGTTGTTGGTATTTCAGTGAACAGTTTTACATAGATTTTCACCTTGCCCAACAAGACTAGCCCCCCAGATGGCGCCCTAAAAGGTCAATAAGTAGTTCACCGCAAGACTTTAGTACTTCCAGTGACAAAAAATACTTTCATATGTTTTTGAATGGTCTCATGGTTGACAGTTGACAAGGAAGAACCAACAATGAGTGCAACCACAACAAATTTCTGAAGTAACTATCCCCAAATTATCAAACAAATTATTACGAATATCAACAGCTGTGACTTCCTAGAACAGCTGTACATTTTGTCCAGTTATATCTGATGATAGTGCATTTTGTAACTAGAAACAGTTCTTGAATATACACTTGTCACTGGAAATCTTGTACCTGAGGTAAGGTGGGTCCCATCTTGCATATTGCAAGATCCTCAGTATCCTCAGTATGCAAATTTTCTGTGTAAATTTTGTACATTTCTTCTTAGTGGATTTGTTCATCATGAAAAACCGACACTAAGTAAAGTGAGCCAAAAGCTTTCTGTATGAGTTAAATAAGAACACGAAAATGTCAGTTTGTTGTTTCTAAACAAACAAAATCATGGATTAAAACATTATTTAGGAAATGAGAAGGCAGACAGAGGCAAAAATAATGTACGTTGAACATGCAACAACATGTGATTGTTCGTAGGACATATCTGCCAGTCTCCCAATAAAAAATCATAAATTACTAGTCGCTGTATCAACACACAAAAAGGATCTGCGGAGCCATTTTTTCTTTTCCAAGTGTTATGTCGTGTACAATCCAAGTGCGCCTAGATTAGTCTCAGTGACCATCGACAATGAGACATAAATAGTCATTCTCTGATGGATATTTCCCTGGGGGTATAAACATCGATCTTAATCTTGCCAACACAACAAAGGCATCAGATAGACCAAAATCTTCCAGACTTTCCCAGCTAAGACTGAAGCAGTGAGTTTTTTTCATCATCTGCTTGTCAGACTACACCAAAATGTGTATTTTATAGGTATTTTCTTGATTGTTATGTCGACAGTCTACAGTCAACTATTACAAGTTGTAAGGTGTACGTAATGTAAATTTCAAAGAAAAGATTTTTTTTTTCCATAAAGAATAACTATGATCAGACTGGCAACTTAAAACTATGAACGCTGCATTAACTCAGCAGTATTAAACACTGTAGGTAAGCAGTCCTTAGCACTCTGCATAAACAGCCCTAAACACCAAGCCTAAGCTCTTTTGGAAAGCAGCCTCAAGCACTTTTAGTAAGCAGCCCCAAGCACACCACAAAAGCAGCCATAAGCACTCTTGAAAAGGCAGCCCTAAGCTCCTTTGGTAAGCAGCCATAAGCACTCACAGTAAGCAGGCTAAGTTCTCCTTGTAAGCTGCACTAAACACTTTTGGTAAGCTGCCCTCTTAGTAAGCAGCAATAAGCGCTCTTGGAAAACAGCCCTAAGCAGTCATGGTAAGCCATAAGCCCCCTTGGAATGCAGCTCTAAGCTCTTTGGAGAAGCAGCCTAAGCTTTCTTGGTAAGCAGCCCTAAGCTTTCTTGGTAAGCTGAACTTAATGCTCTAGGTAAAACAGGGGCCCTAAACAGGGACATAATACCACCTCTTCTTAATGAAATTTTGAAATGATCAATACATTCTGACTTAAAAAATTTACTTCATTCACAAAATGCAACTTTCCTAAAGACAGTTAATGACAGCTGCATGTAATGAACTCATTGAAAGGTACAGCTTGCACATTTCTTTCATAGACAATGCATGTTCATAACACTTCTCCTGTCAAACTGTCAATCATGCTCAAACGTATTCATCATTTTTTGGCTAAAATAGTATCTTTCCCTCCCAAAATAGTCTTCCTGAGTCTCATTGTTGTGAAAAATCAAATATCTCCATGTTGGCCATAGAAACGAGGATAATCAACTGCTTTTCAGCTTGTAGCTATTATTGATTAGATATCGGAAATCGACGACGAAATGAACAACTTCACTTAAGCGTAAATATCACCTGTAATGGACAAGCTGGTAACAATTGATAATTTCACGCGTAATTTCACAGCCTATTTCTTTATCCTTGCTGCTTTTACAGACAACAAGTAGCTTACAAATGTGCATTTCATTTACACCTGGATCCACAGATATATCCACATGTTGGTATTATCTCAGTGTGGGTAATAGTATTGCCTGCCAGTACAAAATAATTTAGCTTCGGTGCTTACAAAGTAATTTAGCAGATTAATTTTACAATATGGGAAGAGAATATTTACAAGTTCAGACAAGTTACAAGTTATATAAATGACATTAGTTTTCAAGGAAGCATTTTGTATTCAGATGAACTTTTTCTTGAAGAATGTGAGAACAAACCAGTAAGTTTTTCAAAAGGATGTCTTGGGGAACAGAGCATTTGATATTTGTGGGGCTTTGAAATATATATTTTTACAAAAACTGGTGAAAAAGAAATTCTTAAAAACTTTCAAAACACAATTCAAAACAAATTTACAAAAACTGGGAAGAAACTTACCACAAATGTTGAAAACTGTAACACAATCTTTAACCAATAATTCTGAAAAACGGGGTTTTTTACCAAAAATGGGGAACAATATCTTTTACCAAAAATGATGAAAAAATATATTTACAACCATGTAAGGTTAAAAGGAAAAGTGTCTCCTGGTTTTATAAAAAAATCTTTAATCACTGGACATGCTGGATGTTCTGGAAAATAATCAGTAATTGTGTGTTTTGTTCCATCGACAATCATTTTGCTTCTCCTTTAACGAAAAAGTTTGTATGACTTCACAGAAAGAAAATAATGTCCGTCTCCAGCCAAAATCCCAATCCTAAAGAATATTAAACAGACAATCTCTAAACTACCGGGAGACAAAATGGAATCCTAAAATGAAACCAGCATCATTCTAGACTTCGAAGCTGTTCACAAATAAAGTGGGCTGAAAAGTGCAGCAGCCATCATTACCTCGCAAATAGCTTCATTATTAAATTTTCCCTCGGACATTGTCTCTGAAATGAGAATAACCTACAGAGGAGATCGTATTGTAGGCGTCTCTCTCTCGTGTGACGTCATTTGTAAGGAAATGGCTGCAGACGATGCATCGTCAAATGGTTGATCTGAAAAGTGTTCAGGAAATTTGTACTGTTAATTATGTTTCTGATGGTTACAAGACACAGGTGTATGATCTGAGGATTATTATATTTAGCATCGAAACTTGTGACAAAAACTTAATCTGTCATTTTTCAAAAATATTTTGCTATTTGATCCAATGACTGAGTGATGTTTTTACGCCACTTTGAGCAATATTCCAGCAATATCACATCAAGGGACAGAAATGGGCTTCACACATTCAATGGGGGAATTGAACCCGGGTTCAGCATGACGATAATCAAATATCAAGAGTCATGGCCAATCAGATCCTGACAAGCTAAGAGGCAAAACTCTCCCCTGTGAGTTAAAGTTGAAAAAAAAATGAAGAATATAAATTGATAAATAAAACACACATGCAGGACCTTAAAATTCACATCAATCAGAAGTCAAGGTCAACAGAAAAGAAACCTACGACTACGTATGGCATATGATCAAGAATGAAAATTCAACATCATTTCCGTATCAAACAGCTCTCTCTACATGCACAGATCTCATTTCACCTCCAGAAACCATTTTTTCCAATTATTTTCAAGACATTTTCCAGCTCACAGTGCCTTTCCATGTCCTTGTTTTTTTTCAAACATCATTTTTTTAGGGAAAAAAAGACAGATAATCCGTTTTTTCTAGGCTTAATACTGACATAGTACGACAGAAGTCAGCCTCCACACTAATGGTTCATCGATTCTTCTGTCAGGCACTTTATTACTGACAAACCAAGATAACAGCGCCAGAAAAAAATGGTCAACGCTATTGATTTTCCAGGCTTCTGGGTATATTGGAGTCGTTGCCTTGACTTTGAGCCATAGTCTGTGGACAAAAGACCACCTTCTTGAGGTAATGAGAGCTGTATGTTATGGAAGTCTAGACGCATGTAAATATTGACCATCGGCATCGGTCCTCTCCAGTAATTCAGAATTTTCAGAAGCATATTTGAAATCATGAATTGTAACAGATGTGTCTGGTTTGAATGTCGTGGAATTTCATACCCAGTTATGTTGTTTGATTGATACAGGAGGTCTAAATATTATGGTCATTCGCTTGCAAGTTGGGTTTAAGCCATTTTGTACCACAATTCGCATCTAAATATTTTACTCACACTGGAGATCGGTTGAATGCTGGTTGAATGATAATTCTGTTTCATGAGCAGTTTGGCATGGGAGGCAGGTGAAACGGAAGATCATGTCTAGAGCATTGCGATCTGAACCCATTTTCAACGGATCCTGGCCACGGATAGGGACATAACTGTGACATAATGACCTTTAGTTCATTGATACCTCCTGACTTGGGCTCTGTCGTACAAAGAAATCCAAGTGTCATGGTTGTCGTAAGTGTGTGCTCGGAGTATCAGAGTTACAATCATCTTGGCACTAAGATCTCTTTGTGGAAGTTCGAAGAATATAAAAAGTGCAGATGAAAGTATAAGTTATTTTTTTTCAGGTTGAATATGTCCAGTAATAACAACTCCTACAAGAAATAGGACTGTGAATAGTTCAGATGTTTTATTACATTTCTACAATTCATATCTTTCGCAAACAAGAAATTCACCTAAACCGAAGACATCAAAATACCACACTTCTTCCAATGCCAAATCCTATAATACCAATGTAGAAAAAAATACAATTAACAATTTTTTTATAAATAAATACAAATATTGCTATTAAATGAACACTACAAATATAACTTGAAATCTACAAAAAGTATCCATCACTACTTTCAAATGCTTTTTCCAGAGACAGAAATTCAATCTTACGGACGTTAAAACACTACTCTTATTTACATGAAGCCGAGTAGAAATCATTCTGACCTGGACTTTCAGATACAATATCACTCAAAGCAAAATATTCTAAACTCCTCAAAAGGGCTGTACTACTTTCATTTCCTATTTCATCTAAAATTCAATTCCTTAAAATCTTAAAAAAAACTGAAATCATTTGGAAGGAGTACTTTTTCATTAGCTCTGCACACTGCAAGGGTTTGTGTTTCACAAAATACAACAATCCCATCTCACTTTCCCTGCTGGAGGGACTTGCTGAAGCTCCGCACAGCTTCTCGGTTTAATTTTGAAATGTTATTCCTTATTTTATGTTGCACGAGAGAAAATATTACATCAATAAAAAGTGGTTGTGCTTTGTGAAATTCCACATGAGGAAATTCTAGTCATATTACAAAATTGGACAGAGCTTAAAAAATTGCTTTGCTGCAAAGCCCACAACTGCCTGGAACAATCATTTCAGTTCTATTCTTTTCAGAACTTTAAATAAAGCAGTAAAATAGTCCACACAAAATATGCTATGGAACAATTATTTTTCAATAATGATGTATTCAATCATAAATCATTCAGTTTTTAATCAATTCAGGATACCACCATATATATTTCATGAGTGAAACTCTAGAACTGACACCTTAACAAAACAGTTCCATGGGTTTAACCAAAGTGGTTTACAAAGTGACTGAGCAAGTGAGGGAGTTTAGTTTTACACCACTTTTAGCAATATTCCAGCAATATCAGGATGGAACTCCAGAAATGGCTTCACACATTGTACCCCTGTGAAGAAACGAGTGAGTGAGTTTAGTTCTAGGTTGCTTTTAGTTTTACACCACTTTTAGCAATATTCCAGCAATATCAGGATGGGAACTCCAGAAACGGCTTCACACATTGTACCCCTGTGAAAAATCGAGTGAGTTTAGTTCTAGGTTGCTTTTAGTTTTACACCACTTTTAGCAATATTCCAGCAATATCAGGATGGGAACTCCAGAAATGGCTTCACACATTGTACCCCTGTGAAGAATCGAGTGAGTGAAGTTAGTTCTAGGTTGCTTTTAGTTTTACACCACTTTTAGCAATATTTCAAGCAATATCACCAAGAGAAACACCTGAAATTTTTTCACATAGTGCACCCATGTGAGAAATCGAACCTCAGGTCTTCAGTGTGACGAGTGAACATTATATCCACTAGGCTATCCTCCTTGTATGGAGAATCAAACCCAGATCTTTGGCACGGTGTGCAAATACTTTATCCATTAGGCCAGCGTCCAACATTCGTGGAAATAATGATTTCTGTTCTGATCAATTTCTAAACACACACATTTTCAGTCCAAACATAAAAACAAATAATTCTTTACACTTCCAAGATGATAAAAGGACCAAACAAACCAACATCCACGCAGATGGACAGTAATGGAAACATCACACCAAGTTACTGGGGTAAGAGACGCCATATTACCAGAGTTAATATCCCATGTTGCAACATATCGTAATTATCTTGAGGTTGCGAGTGCATACAGATCGATATTTTCCTTATGAAATGTGCAATAACATCAGCTGATAGGAAATATTTTTTTACACATGATGAAACACAGAGACGTGTCGAACATTGGAGTCCATAATCCGACGTTAAGATCTCGGTAACTATCTTCATTAGACGACCACACCCTCAGGGGAGAAAACTCTGGACATTATATTTTCATCACTGGAGTTTGAAAAGTCGATACTTTTCAAATAAATGATCCCATGTCGTGGATGGTTATTGAAAAGTTATTGAAAAGAGAGCATGTAATGCCTATTTGTCACATTTATCATAAAACGTGCCCTGTGAGAAACTGATAAACAATTTTGCAAGATTTATTAGTTACATTTGATTTCAGAAGTAGTAATAGACTCGTTTTGTGGAAATATATAAATTAGAAAAATAAATGCAGTAAAAATTTGATACAGGTCCCAAACAATAAATTGGAACATCAAAATAATACTCCAAAAGAATTGTTTTTGCCAAGTGTATGGTATTGATCTAGTGCAAATACAATTTCCTAGTAAACAAGGATTACCTCCCCTTAACATGCACCTCTTATTGCCAGTTACGTGAAAAGCATATACCAGCAAAGTGTTACTTATATCTATTAGATAAGATTGTTTACCCTACACATTCCAGACCCGTGAAGGTCCTGGGTAGAATAGGCCTTCAGCAACCCATGCTTGCCACATAAGGCGACTAACGGGATCAGGTGGTCAGTCTTGCTGACTTGGTTGACACATGTAATCGGTTCTCAATTGCGCAGATCGATGCTCATGTTGTTGATCACTGGATTGTCTGGTCCAGACTCAATTATTTACAGACCAACGCCATATAGCTGGAATATTGCTGAGTGTGATGTAAAACTAAACTCACTCACTATTACTTATATCCTTCTTATTCTTAGTTTAGCATCCTTACGCTGACCAACGATTGTACCTAATAAAGAATCTTGCACTGCACTTGTATATTTTCTAGGGCTGTAACAATGCATTAAACTATTGACAGATTTCAATTGTTGTGTTTTTGATAGCAATTAATCGATGGTAGAAATGAAAAACTATCGATGCATCAGTAGTCTGTGTGACTATCGATAGTTTAGTAACTGACTTCCACTGATAGAAGCACAGTGCAAAATACAGGAAGTACCTGATTCGTTCTCCGTGACCTAGAGTTATCTGCCCCGGTTACCTCTTAAATAAACTTGATCTGTTTTTTTTAAGTGCTAGTCAGTTATTGGAAAAGACTGAAAATGCATCAGCTTGACTTCAAATGAGAAAATTCAAGGAGAAAAAACACTATTCCAATAGTGTTGCAATAGTTGGTCGCAACACATCGTTGTTGCAATAGACTATCGCTATAGTCGTTTCCCCCTCAACAGTCAATATTTACCATGAAATGTCGATCCGTACAACATTAACTTGAATGCCAAAAGTTTCGCATACCACTTGCTATGACATGTATATGTGTTACAACTTGATATCTTGCTTCATGTTTTTGTTTGATGATAATTACTATTTTAATGACATTATTGTCATTTATTTTGTCAACAATTTTCGGCTTTGTTCCATTCTACAGCATATTCTCATTCAAACCATTCATTTTGGGCACAATTTATGTGTGAGACCTCCTAAATTTTTTACCAAATTTATTGTCTACCGGACTGGAGCGATGTAAATTTCTGTAAAGAATTGCTTTTTTGCACATGGAAACACTATCTTTATCTAATAATTAGCAACGCTGTGACATACTTTAACATACAAACTCCATACATTTTAATCCTGAGGGCTCATTTATTTCCATTGCAGGGAAACATCCTTTAAGATAAGGAAAAACCAACATATGTTTTACTGAACACATTCTTTTCTTCATCGATCATGCAAACAAAATGTAGCTTGTGTCACTTAATGTATAAATTGTGTTCGGTAAATTTGGTTTAAATTCAATTTATTTCTGTTTTATTGGTACCTGTGGGTATCATTGACAGAGATAGACTCAAAGGGGATAATTTGCGTAAAAACATGTAACCGATGTTGTATAAAATACATACGTGTTATCACATAAATATACTTTGGCGTGGCAAATACCTTGCATTACGAATAAACATTGTATGAAGCAAGCTTTGGCAAGTTAAATACATATTGTTTGGTCTTTAAGCGGATTATTTAGCATTCCAAAACATACAAGAGTTGATAACTCTTCATCATTTAATGTCATTCTTGAATTATGTTGTTGAATACCCTGTACCTATCTCTCATTAAATTTCGAATAACAATACACAGATGCCTTTATATATATTCTGACTTCTCCCACTCTGTTTTAATGAAATGGGGCGGTCCAGTAACCTAGAGATAAAGTGATTGCCAGTCACAGTTTGACTCCCCACATGGGTTTGAGGTGTGAAGTCCATGTCTGGTGTCCCCTACCGTGATATTTGTGCACTGTTGCAAAAAGCATTGTAAAACTAAACTCACTCACTCTTCCACAAGCCCTTTCTGTATTGCCAAGGCCCTAAATTCTGTGAAATTGTAAAACCACACTCACTCTAATCAAAAGACCCATATTTGAAACAAAAACCTGATATTTGTTAAAAAACAAGTTATTTTCAAAAATGTCCATTATCAAAGCATTAAATTTCCGGCAGATAATGATGACGGTACTCCAAGAAACGGATCTTCCCAATAAACCCATCAAGTGAGACAAGATGAAACTGACAAGTGGTGTCTATTTCACTCATTCACACAAGATCAATCAAATATTAATGACAGGGGATCAAATTGCATAACATGAAGCCTTTCAATTTCTAATTCTTGAAACTATTGTCAGATTTCTATCTTTTCATGTACTCCACCATTGTTATGATCAATACATATTTTCAGAAAAATGTAATGAATTTTTTTCTTTCTTCTAGGAAACAAATGTGCCTGAAAGTTTAAGATTAAATTATGACAGGAACCGATATTTTAAAGTTGATATTTCTGAAGTGTATGAAGTTTATGTTTCTTTTGACAACCTGGATTCCAGTATATCATTTGGATATCAATCAATATGGAAAATTGGGGTCATGGATGAAGTGTTTGAAACAAAACAAAAACATTTTGGTTCTATGATCAAACACTGATGAATAAAAGATTCCTTGTACATTTGTCTATACACTGGAGTTTGTGGCTGGTATTTTTATCATTATTGTACATGGATAACACCTGTTCCTGAGGTGTTCTTTTCATTTTTTTTCAATTTTAAGCCAGACCAATTTTATTTGTTTTACAGATTTTTTTCCTCAGAAAATCTTAAGGTGGGAGGGCAAAACTAAAATAAAATTATCAGTCAAAGTAATTTTCCTTCTAAATACTAATACAATGTTTAATTTTTGGCAATTTATGAAGTGTATACAATCTGAAAAATAAAAATCTTTACAGTATACATTTTTGGCCGATAAAAACATTACGATTTTATTACATTTGTTTGAGTTTGGATAATTAATTCTATTTTTTTTTTCTTATTCTTGAAAAAATATGACAGGCAGATCTGTAAAACACGCAATAAAATTGGTCCGACCCTATTCATTAATATTTTTTAGTGAGTGAGTAAGCATACTCTTGCAATATTCCTGCAATATCACGGCGAGGGACACCAGAAATAGACTTCACGTGTTGTACCCATGTGGGGAATTTAACCCGGGTTTTCAGTGTCATGAGCCAACACCTTAACCACTAGACTAAATCACTTTTTTAAGATTCAGCTGAATCGTAAATGTCATCTGGCTTTAATATGTATGTAAGGTGATTGTCAGAGTTTTAAAACACCTACTCCAGCCAAATGCTTCTATTTGCTTGTGTATCAGTGTGTAATGTACATTTTATCAGGACCACTTATCACATTGATAATACTATTTTACTGTATGATGAAGAACAAAATGATATTCTGATGTGATTTTTCGTGAAAAGGTAGGTAAGGTAGTAATGATGCAACTAAGCAGTGATGTAAACCTTGTTTTAGATGATTTACAATAATGGTGTCTGTTACAGGTCTGTCTCCAATGCATGAGCTAACAAGGGAATGAGATCTCAGCCAAGCTGTAACAAAATTGGCCCATTTATAGTTACAAGGCCCTCATAAACTCACAACAGCTGTGGTCTAGATTTATCAGTATAAGGAGTTTCCAGTTGTGCTGTCCATCTGCACACAAGTGGATTTCCCCCAACCCCGTCCCCCAGCCATAAACTGTCTGTTCACAGACATCGGGAGCATTCTGACAAATCTCACTTTCAGTGAGGTTGTAGCTAGATTTTTCAAAGAAGGTAACATGTTTTGTTGACTGACAAAGTAGAAAAAGTGAAACTTGAGAGAAATCACGAAAATTATATAATAATTAATTTGTAATAGACGTGAGTCTTCTCTGATAATGATTTGAAGGGGGACCACCCATTTGGCTAGGACAATGCCATCACATACAGGGTTGGGGATCACTAACTATGCACAATTTCTTTTATTTTTTTCGGTGGTGGGGGTGGCGGTGAGGGTGGTGGGGTTGTGTTGTACATGCTTCTCCATAAAAATTATCATCACCATCCTCAGCCATAAATTATTATATATAAGGGTTATGCTTATAGCTTGTAAATGAATCTCAAAACTGCACCTTTCACAAATCTGCTTGAATCAGAACTGGGGTTATAAATCAAAGGAACTGCAGCTGTCGTGTGTCTGATTGTCTGTCTAACTCTCTGTACACGTCTGCCTGTCAGCCTGTGATGAATTCTGGCATGAAAAAGGACCCAACCCATTGCTTTTGGGAATCGAATCTGAGTCGTAGGTGTGTCTGGCAAACACTACACGTGCACTGCAATCACACTCTTCACAAGACTGTTTGCTTGTTACCATTACAGAACAGGCGTTCAGCAACCCATGCTAGCCACAAAAGGGGACAAAGAGGATCGAGTGGTCAGACTCGCTGACTTAGTTGAGAACATCGGTTCACAACATAGCCCAGATCGATGCTCGTGCTGTTGATCTCTGGATTGTCTGACCCACGCTCGATTATTTACAGCCCGACATATACCGGAATATAACTGAGTGTAAACCTATTTAATGTAGCGTAAACCTATTTTCATTCACTCACCATTCAGGGCCGTAGGCAGTCAGGGAGTATTAAGTCATTACATTGTACATTAAAGTAATAATGTAATACTCTTTCAATGTGGATAGTGGTCCCCTTATTAATAAAAGTTAACTACGTCCCTGCTGCTTTTTTAAAATTTACAACCTCCAAATATATGAAGGTTAGTCTTAGATCAGTTGCCAAAGAACACCAGACAAGTTACAAAGCAACATCCCCCCCGAATAAACAATGTAATTGTACTTTGCCGTCTGCCGAAAATCTCAAGCTGTAACAACTGTACTTACCTTGAAAAAATACTTTACCAATTCAATCGTGGTTTACACTTATCAACTTCAAAATGCGGTTTTACGCACGTGCATGTCGCGGGAGAGTTATATCCCTTGAAGTGATGTCGTTGATTGGAAACAGACAATTAACTCGTCTGCGTTCGAGCCCCGAGAATAGAGTTATCTGGTGTTGATTTTATGGGTTTTTTGACTAGCAAATGAAAGCCTTTCGTTTCTTTCATCTGTGAAAAGTCAGTGTCAACATAACGTAATTTAAAAATTTGGTACCTCAGCCAATGTCTCTCTTAATAATATTAGAAGCATTTGGGAAAACAGGGATAAGATCGTCACTTACTTATCGAGTTACGATAAGCGTGTTAAACTATATAAACACTCAAGTCTAGACACAAATGAATCGTTGAGTAACACAGTTTGGTGCTGAATGTACTAAAATTGAACCGCCTTCAAGTCTTGATTAAGCCCCACGGACATCGTTTGATCACAAGAGACAAAACGAACTTCAGCGAGGAGCGTTTTTTTTCTGGAGAAAAAACGTCAGTATGTGTCAGAGTGTTTCGTAAAGATCAAAAGGTTTCTTTGCCAGAGTTGGCTCAACGAGTAAAGACAGAAGTTTCAAAAAGAGTTCATTTAAAATGTCATCGATTGAAATTGATAGAAAGTACAGCGGGTGTTTTCATAATCTATTTCCTCTGGAATAAACTCGTATATAGAGTGTGTACAACCGAGCAGCTGTGCTTAATGACCGAAATAAGGTTAATGATTATCTCAACCAACCCCCTTTAAAGAACGCAACGTAATTTCATAACAGGACGTCCATGAGGTAGGCTCGGAAGCAAACGTAGCTCGTGCAAATTAGCTTTCCGCTCGAACATGTCTTTGTATCTGGATTTCCCATGAGAACCAAACTGAACTTTAAAGATTGAATTATCAAAACGGAAAATTCTCACGTGTATCAATAATATGAAATCGAATTGACGGTGGACAGAAATATAGTGAGGTGACGTTGATACAGGGTTTAACGTCGCAGTCAACGTCACTGCTCTGTACAAAGAAGCGCGTGTGAGTGAGTGAGTGAGCGAAGGGGTGGGGTGGGGGGTGGGGTGGGGGGTGGAGGGTTGCTTTCAGCAATGTGCCAGCAATATCGCGGCAGGGGACACAAGAAATTGGGTTTCATACATTATACCCGCGTTAGTATCGGACATGGGTTTCGGTGTGCTCACTAGGCTACCAAACTGCCCCACCTCGCTGAGACACACTAAACTGTACAGGCACGGAAACAACAAGCATCATCAGATGACATCATCGGTATGACGGTGCTATCGAACCATCAACCTTGAAATGACATACTTGATGTTACTGACAGTGATCTTTAATACTAACGACGACAAACACGATTGATTTTAAAAAATACATTTTAATGAGTAAACATGAAAACACGGACTCCTGCGCGGAACGAAAAACGATTTACCAGGAATGGAATAGTTTTCTCAGACGTGATCGTGGACCATTGAGTGCAATATTTCAGCAACCTTACTACACATGACATCTTGTAAAATGCATTTTAAATAAGTAAGCGTTTAAAGTACGGACTCCATAGCGGAACGAAAAACAATGTATCTGCAACGGAATCATTTTCCCACATATGAATCAATGACAGCACTGTTTCAACAGCCTCACGACACTTGAAATGATGTAAAAATGATAGAACACATGCAATAGTACTGATCAGAACTGAATGTTTGGTTCTATGCGTGGAGGTCAGATCACATATCTGAAATTAATTAACTTTGGGCGCGGCGAGACTTTGGATGGATGACCATATTTGACAGTTTGACTACTGAGAATTTCTAGGACTTCCCTCCCTCTGCCCTATAACGAAGCAAATAATATATACCAGTATGTGATCTGACGTTTTAAGTTAGTGCATTTGTTAAAAATGATCACTGTTCTCCCAGCAGAGAACGGGTACCCGGTCGTATTAGTCACATGTCCATTAACCTGCTAGCACCTCAAAGGCAGCTTGGGCTCAGAGGTAATAACAGTCAGACCATGTGCTTTGAGCAGGATATGAAGCCCGGAAAGGCGCGTTATGCAGAGAAATTATTACACAAGTGTGTCATTTATGACGAAATGAGAGTGAAATTTTGCACGACTTTCGTAAAAGTCGTATGACAGATTTGCTCGAGTGTAATTTTACTATCCATTTTATCCATTTAAAAGTGTGTAGTAAAACACGATAAACAAGTGTCAGAACCCTTTCATTAGCGTGACGTAAAATAATTGTTAATGACGTCACAAACGACCAAATACAGAAAAGAGTTGTGCATATGTGCGTATATATACAATTTACATGACGCCGGTCATCATAAATATTATTATATCAGAATTATTACAAATGATGAAAACACCCAGAATACTAAAACTGTATTAGATATTATTCGAATTCTTCGAAATGATGAGACGACCTCCGCACCATTGCTATTCATCCTTAGATCATTTCCACAGGTTCGTACAACAGACCTGGCGCTTCTTCACGATATTGACATTATTCCCAGCTAAGCGACCATCTTGAATGAACCACCGAAGTGAGCGCGGAACCGTGCGTTAATGCAATAAGACGTGGAGTAAGACATTCGATTTACCAAATTCAGAAAAGAGAGTTCAATGCCAGTTTGGCCTCTTTCCGAGAATCATGTCGACAGCGACTTTGAATGTCGTGCGGGGTGGAGCGAGGGCTTGTATACGTTTGATTTGATTTGACCATATTTTTCCCAGTGTCAATTCGTGGTGTTAAAAACGCCCCAGTATTTCATGCAAAGTTTGCTGAAAAAGTTAGAGGTTTTTAGTAAAAATCAATACGAAATAAAAGAAAGTGATTCAATTTCAGAGTTGACATTTTAACCCTCTAAGGGTAAATCTAAATTACAGAAGGTTGAAAATATCTCTTGTTTTATTAAACCCCATTCGTCTGATCCAATACTCTCTCTCTCTCTCTCTCTCTCTCTCTCTCTCTCTCTCTCTCTCTCTCTCAAGATTATCCTCATAATGTCGAACAACAGGCAGGCGAACAAGTACCATGTTTTACCGCCTTTTTATATAACGTAATAATTTTAATCCCACTGTTCGACGGGGGTGTGAGGTTGCCTACAGGTTAAAACCTTCTCTCGTCACGCCGAAAACCCGGGTTCGATACCAACATGCTTACAGTGAGAGAAGGCCATTTCTGGCGTCCTCAGCTGGAATACTGCTAAAAGCGGCGTAAAACTAAACGCATTCACTCGCTTTATCTTCCCCAGCAGGTGCCTTTCCACTTAACCATGGAGATGTTCTTTGGACCTATCCGAATGTGTATAGAATCTTTTCACGAAAAAAAAACAGCGGCCGAAGCATTGAACATTTTAATTTATCGGTAAAAGGTGTACAGAAAGTGTGCCATAGCAAATGGACTAGAGATCGATCAAAATCACATCCAGACCGGCGAACCCTTTTATTGCAAGGCAAAGTGAATTTTGATCGTGTACTTTTATTCTCTGACAGGCTATCATTTCGACTTTGTACTGAGAGTTACAAAATAATTTCCACAGAATACGGACAAAAAACATTCGCCGCTAAAAGCAAACGGCGCGTGAACATGCGGAAGTCTTTGGTAGGCTTTCACCTAAATACGAACTCACTCAGTCCCGTCGAGGCAATTCACGCGCATCGATTTCCGGGTTATTATGAACTGGGCGTGTTCGGTTAGGAAGACGGGTTCCAAGATGGCTTCGTCCAGATGGGGTAGACAAGAATGTTGTCCCTCCTAATTGGAATCAATATGCATGATATTCGTTTTCGTCAGAAAGTCTACAAAAATAATTATTCTATGGGGCAAGATAATTCGATTACAGTTTGGCAGTAATATGATGGAAAAAACAAATTATGTTATTTGATGAAAATTTAAAAAATTATAGATAAATTTGTACGATAGTGAAAAGAACGTGCTAAAAGATGGATTCAATACTAAAGTTAATCATAGAAATGTACTGCAGGTCATTTTTGTGAGATCATGAGGTAAATCTATTTCAGAAAAGTTTGCATTTTCAACTTCCAAATGTGCAACTCATTCGCAGCTGAAAGGACCCATTTTTACCCTCATTGACTAT
Organism: Haliotis asinina; assembly: GCF_037392515.1. Lineage (NCBI taxonomy): Eukaryota > Metazoa > Mollusca > Gastropoda > Lepetellida > Haliotidae > Haliotis > Haliotis asinina. The sequence goes on along the minus strand of NC_090292.1, from coordinate 21,616,858 downwards.
TACTGAGCATGTATTGCACGTGCATGAGCTAAACCACTTTCTGGTTAGGCGCGAGTGGTTGGTGGTTTGTTTCTTCAACTTTTAACTTGGCATTTCGTTTCATTGTTTTCAACAGTCGTCAATTTCTTATTCATTATGTAAAGTATCCTAGGCCCATTAGTCTTTAAAAGTTCAACTCAATTATGTCAACTGAAAATCACATTGTTGTCAATATGCTCGATTATTTACAGACCGCCGCCATATGGCTGAAATATTGAGTACGGCGTAAGACTAAACTCACTCACTCACTCCGACATCTTGATGATCATTGGCCTATGTGTTCATGTTTGAGTGAGTGAGTGAGTTTAGGTTTACGCCACACTCACCAACATTCCAGCTATATGGCGGCGGTCTGTAAATAATCGACTCTGGACCAGACAATCCAGTGATCAGCAACATGAGAATCCATCTGCGCAATTGGGAACCGATGATATGTGCCAACCAAGTCAGCAAGCCTGACCACCCGATCCCGTTAGTCGCCTCTTATGACAAGCATAGTCGCCTTTTATGGGTTGCTGAAGGCCTATTCTACCCCGGGACCTTCACGGGTATGTTCATGTTTGAACCACTACCGGTGACCCTCATCCAATGGTGAGTGAGTGAGTTTAGTTTTACGTCCATTTTAGCAATAGTGAAAACCTAAAATAATAATTTAATATTGCCTGCCTGGCTCACATATTATCAGAACGACCGCTGATGTAAATACCATCCACTGAACGCACTTGTATTTGTTGTACAAGTATCTATACAAAAAAACCTGCCACGAAATAAAAGAAGTTGTTTCCAATACGTTTGTTCAGCATTGTACGTCTAAACGTCTAAAACGTCACTCAAAGAAGATAATAAATAAAATAAATAAATAAATAAAGCTGTTGTTAATAAATGCCACTGAAACAAGTTATCTCTCTGTAGACGTTTTATCTATGTATACTCATAGAAACAAGTAAGGGAACACATGATAGTACAAGTGTTCCTTTATTTACGCCCAGAATTCCAACAACAGTGCAATACAAACCTTGTGAAGAAACCTGGAAAAGAATGAAGGTACACTTGTACTTTCATGTGGTCCCTTATTTGTTTCCATGAATATGTATACTTGTAACATTAAACATAGTGTTCTCAAAGCATAGAGTCGCACTTAGTCTCTTCATACCCTTTTCAATATTGACATGACACTGGAGTTTAATGGACGTTATTGCAGGTTGAGAGAGTGTGAGTATTCTGCGATCATGTCTTCCTGGAGAATGTCAGTTCAGTTTACTCCGCTTCATGCTACCCCGGGCAACTACAGTGTAGGGATACGGCTGTGAACCTCATTACACAGGATCATGCCGCATGTAGTCCGTGGAACATGGCGGCCATTTTTGGAGACGTATTCTATGATTAACACAAACAGGTACACGATTTGATTTGACGACAAAGGCAGACAAACAAAATCTGTTTGAAAAGCTTCTGCAGCTTCGGTATAGGTATGCTTGAGTCATGGCTTCACGAAGTCACGAATATCAATTTCAAGGTTCAGACACTTGTCTCCGTAGAAATAACACAAGCAATTAGTCTATCTCGAGGTCCCTCAGCTGTATTATTTCCCCTTTCCGCAGTGTTAAAGCTCCAGATGAAGCGCAAGTAGATTTCCCCAGCTTCTGAATCACCCACCTCATTGGGGCTCCTTTTCAATTTATAATTATTTGTTTCCATCGAAATTATATATATCATTACGAAGTGTACAGATGCCCCGTACAACAACATATTCTGAAATCGACCTGAACACATGGTGCCCATGAGTGCAATCGAACCCGGGTCTTCGGTGTGACGAGCGAACGCTTTAACCTCCAGGCTACCCCCCAACCCCACCCTACCTTTCCACCTTTCCACCTTTCCACACTGAAGCTACACGAAGAACTGAGAAAATGTACTTGGATTTTAATTTACATATCTTTAGTTTGATGTATGTTACATCAATATTCTATCTACATCACAACTATCTATAAATATGCAAAGCAGCAAAACCAGTGATTGATATCATAACCATCAATCAGGTAGGGACGAGTTGACATGCAGCAGTGAGGCATTACCATCAAACACACCATGTTAGATCCTATTGTTGTGAGTTAGTCTGGTCGTGAAAGCTTTCAGTCGTAACGCCGAAGGAACGGTTTCCATACCCCCAAAAGGTAAAATGTGTGTAGCCCATTCCTGATGCCCTCCGCCGTGATATTTCTGACATATTACTAACAGAGAAGTGGAAGGTTGTTCGCTCAGTCTTGCAAATATAAATCTTTTCTTTCTATGAGAAGCAATGGTTGTTATAGTATGGCATGCAGAAACTTAAACATATATCCAAGAAAGTCCACGCAAGTAAAGAATATGTGACTCTTCTTTCATAATTTATGAAAATAATTTAGGGGGCGGTTTTTGTTGTTGTTTTTTTGTTTTTCTTTGTTTGTTTGTTTGTTTGTTTGTGTTTTTTTTCCTAAAATACGTTCACCTCAGGGACGGAGAAAGTCCAAACTGACGCTGAACAATTCTTTCCGGTCAGGCATTTTCTTTGGAAATTACTCAGAAACAAATACGTCCCTGACTTAACGGCCAAGTGCGTATCAATCATTTAAGCAAGGCGAGCGTGACTGAATACAATATGATCTACGCAGGTCAGAGTGGACTCAGGCGATGAGACGGGGAGGCGACCGCGTTTAATATTAAGCGTTGATAGATTGTTTTATTAAACCAAAAGATGCAGACGTGTAGGTTTCTAATAGTTTTATATTCTAAATATTCAAGGATAGTTAGCTAGTTAGTGGAGTGAGTGAGTTCAGTTTTACGCTCGCTTTTTGCAGCAATACTCCAGCAATATCAAGTGGGGGACACCAGAAATGATCTTCATACACTGTACCCATGTTGGAATCAAACCCGGGTCCCCGTGAGGACGAGCGGACACTTTCACTACGAGGCATCCATTCCGCCTCTGTAATTAGTGATTCAGATTTGTAAGATGTTTACGTCGGCTTCTAAGGTGAGGCCAATATCGCCGACGGGGTAGGTGGAAGTTAGATAAAGATAATTAGTGGGGAATAAAGTAAAACCACCTACCCCCAAAAATGACTAAATGATGGGAGTAAACCTATATAATTTGAAATTGTAGGGATGGTTACTCGAATTCTGTAATTAGTGGGAAACGTTTATTGTATATATACTGGGCTAAATAGTAAGGGATGTATGTCAATTTCGAAAATATGAATCATGGTGTATTTATTCACTGACATACTGATAAAACATGAGCCATCAAAATACCAGTACCTCTAACTTATTTTGTCCATACCCGTGAAGGTCCCGGGGTAGAATAGGCCTTCAGCAACCCATGCTTGCCATAAAAGGCGACTCAGCTTGTCGTAAGAGGCGACTAACGGGATCGGGTGGTCAGGCTCGCTGACTTGGTTGACACATGTCATCGGTTCCCAATTGCGCAGATCGATGCTCATGTTGTTGATCACTGGATTGTCTGGTCCAGACTCGATTATTTACAGACCACCGCCATATAGCTGTAATATTGCTGAGTGCGGCGTAAAACTAAACTCACTCATCATTTTGTCCAGTATATAGAGAGAAAGATGGAAGTTAGAAAATCGAAAATATCTCATGAACTATTTAGGATGTTTAAGTCTGTACAAAATCAAGACATAAACTAAATTATATCACGCATGGTCGCATAGGTATATTAAGTGATGAAATTGTCAACAAACTGAGAAATGCATGTCGTCAAATGCTTGATCTTGGGGTGAGATCAACATTTTCCAATCAAGTGTTTAGAAGCTCAATTACTGTTTTATATATTACGGGGAGCACATTGTTTTCGCGGTTTTTTGTTTGTTTTTTATTTATTTGTTTGTTTGCTTGTTTTGTTTTTGTTTTGTTTTGTTTTTTAGATTAGAAATAACACATCTAAATCTAAATATTTTAATATGGTCAAAACTTAATGTGACGTTTGTCAATTTAAATGGAGGAATGTTTCCAAAACAAGAAACACGCTTGGTAAATTTGGTGGAAAGAAATCTCCCCGTCTCTCAGCCTCCCCGTCTCTCCGTCTCCCCGCCTCCTAGCCTCCCCGTCTCCCCGTCTCCCAGCCTCCCCGTCTCCTGCGAATAACGCGATAGATCTTCAGACATAGGGGACGGTGGAGTGACCCAGTGGTTAAAGCTTTCGCTCGCCACGATGAAGACCCGGCTTCGATTCCACACATGGGTAAACTGTGTGACTCCCATGATATTGTTAAACGTAAAACGTAAAATAAACTCACTCACTCCTCAGTCATGGGGCGATACGTTACCTCTGTACTAACTTCTGTTTCAAGCACGTACGTAATACATATGCGCTTCATGCGCTGTAAACTAAGGGCCCCTATCAGGGATATATATTATTTTGTAGTTGCATTGAACTGCGAACAGCCTGCGAACAGCCTGCGAAAGAATTCGTCCGAAAAAAATACACGAAAAACTCTCGTAATTTTCAGGTAAAGAAGCAAGCCCAGAGAGCTCTTGAATCCGACATACGGGAGCCTGTTCGGTAATTTAGACATATTTTTCGTCAGTTTGAAAGCTTATATTCAGTTGTGAGTTGGCAATAGACATGTCTCGGAGTGTTCTTCCACAATAACCCAAAGTGTCTGATATATTTAGCAGTCTGCGCAACTTAACTTTGCAATAAACGCTGCTGCACGAAGTGTAGCCAATGGCTAACAAAAACTAATTAAATAAAATCACTGATGACGCGTATTGCTCTAGACGCGAGAGCCTATTACTGCCAAACCTGCAAAAGAATCGCCTTTTTACAATCCTTTAGTTATACCGACAGATAACCATTGTCCAGTTTTGAATCAGTATGCTGGAATACGGGTTTGTGTTACGCAAAACACGAAGACGATGTTTACAGCGCGATCTTTGAACATTTGGTATCACTCGTATCTTTCCGTTCGCTTCGAGAAGGCTTGACCGGGACGTTCGTAACTACTCGTCTCTTTCCGTGACCTACAACGCGATCCGGCTTACCGGAATGACACGAGGAGTTACGAATGAAGAACAGGTATGACACAAATTGATCATGATTGCTGGGTCAGTGTTGGGCGTCATTTATCTTGATTTAAAAGTGTGATATGTTTCAACGCATGCGCAGTAATTCACGTCAATGTCATCGCCTTCCCTTCTCCACACCCACAAATCCACAGTACAGAGACATTATGAGATGCTTCGATTATCCATTATCACTTGGAAACCAAAATCTCCGAAAAGTGTTCCCAAAATCAAATCGGAAGAATCCGATTTTATCCCCTCCACTCGGCAATCCTCGCCAACCGTGATGGCGAGAACGGAACACCCATAAAGCGTTAACAGTTACAAAATCTTCCCTTCATAACTAACGTGTTCTCTTGGAACTTCAGCGATCCTGAGTTCGGCCACAACTGGCTGATTTAGCCGACATTCCAAATGATTAGTTCAGCGTTTCGAAGTCTCCCTAGACTGAAAAGGCAATTATCGCTACTGGTTACAAGAAGATTCTCAATGGTCGACAGAGACATGCACGTTGCGTATTCGGTTGGAAGAACTAGGTCTACGGTTAGAATAATTAGTTTTTGGCAGTTGTGCAGTTTCAAATTGAACTTAGAAGTACGAAGCGGCGTAAATTATAATATGAAACTCTGTTCACGTTCTTTGATGAATCGTAATGGAATAGATTGAATAATTTAGCTGAAGACACAGGGGATTATTGCGGCTTTTGAATACACCTCTTGTAGTGACGGTATTCTGTTCTTGGCATGACATCCTGTGTGCAGAAATTGCTTTAATGTTATTAAAGGTACTGGCAGACCAAGAAAGGAAACAAGGGAACGCGCCCCCACGTTCCTATGTTTAAGACGCTGTTCTTTCTTCAAAAGAACAAGAAGAGGAACAAGAGAAGGAGAAGGACGAAGAGGAGGGGAAGAAGAGGGGATAGAGGAGGAGGGAGCGAAGCGTAAGGAGAGAAAGAGGACGAAGAGGAGGGGAAGAAGAGGAGGGGATAGAGGAGGAGGGAAAGAAGCGTAAGGAGAGAAAGAGGTGGGGAAGAAAAGGAGGGGAAAGAGGAGGAGAAGAAAAGGAGAGGATAGAGGAGGACGGGAAGAAGAGGAGGGATAGAGGATAGAGAGAAAGAGAAAAACGAAGAGGAGGGGAAGAAGAGGAGGGGAAGAGGAGGAGGGGATAGAGGAGGAGGGGAAGAGGAGAGGATAGAGGAGAGAAAGAGGACGAAGAGGAAGGAGGGAAGAGGAAGAGAAGGAAAGAGAGGAAGGAGATAAAGAGGAGGAGGAAGAAGAAGAGGAGAGGATAGAGGAGAGAAAGAGGAGGACGAAGAGGAAGGGGAAGAGGAAGAGAAGGAAAGAGAGGAAGGAGATAAAGAGGAGGAGGAAGAAGAAGAGGAGGGGATAGGGGAGGAGGGTAAGAGGAGGAGGGGATAGAGGAGGAGGGGAAGAGGAGGAGGGAGAGAAGCGTAAGGAGAGAAAGAGGACGAAGAGGAAGGAGATAAAGAGGAGGAGGAAGAAGAAGAGGAGGGTAAGAGGAGGAGGGGATAGAGGAGGGGAAGAGGAGGGAGAGAAGCGTAAGGAGAGAAAGAGGACGAAGAGGAAGGAGGGAAGAGGAAGAGAAGGAAAGAAAGGAAGGAGATAAAAAGAAGAAGAAGAAAGAGGACGGAGAAGACAAGAATGTGCAGCAAGCAGTGTGCACTATATCGTATATCCTGTGAGATAATCCTCCGGCGTAACCTCAGACTCACTCAGGACAAATCTATTGCATCCTGAAATTTAATAGGCCCTCCTTTTATGGGGTCTAGGGACGAGGGAGAATTCGAGTGGTTACAGTCAGTGTGCGCATGTCACAAGGAAGGCACGGGTTTGATTCTTTACATGGGTGGTGAAGCTCATTTCTGGTATCCACCACTATGATATTGCCCTTATTCTCGAAACGTTCGTAGCCCTAAGACTTCTTAACTTTGATCGTAGCCAATGTGTTAAGAATGGGCTTAAGAGGTTCGTAGGGCTACGAACGTTTCGAGAACAGCTAGCCTGGAGTTTTGCTAAAAGCGGCGTAAAATCCAACTCACTCACTCACTTCTTAGCACTAAGACAGTACTAGCACTAGCTTCGCTTTCTTCACTCGGGTTACTTGGATATATACGTTGAAAAGTAGCCCCAGAACTTGGGAATATCTAGACTTACAGAAGTTGGGGCATTGGTAATACAGAAAGGGCGGGCGGAAGAGTGATTGAGAAAGTTTAGTTGTACGCCCTATTACATCACGGCGGGGGGTGCAAGAAAAGGACTTCACAAGTTGTAACCTTGCAGGGAATCGAACCCGGGTCTTCATCTTGAAGAGCACACACCTTAACAACTAGGATACCCACCGCAGCCTGGCGGAAGAGAAACACATAAGGTTCAGAGACTCCGAGACTGTCTGTTGCCTTATTACAGATAGCGTTGTGCAGTCATGTATCAAAGCAAGGTCCTTACAAGCTTGCCCGCCATGGTCAACGAGCGTTAACAATATAGAGTCATGTTAACATATCGACGAATCGATTAAGACTGTCCGCGTTCACTTGGGAGAACTAGATGAATGGTTAAAGTATGGTTGATCAATAAACTCTTTGAAATGAATCATAAAGGTACATACTCCCTCCTTACCCCGTGACCTCGGCCTTGACCCAAGCCTCATTATGAGCACATGCACCAGAGTGTGTTTGTCTTGCACATCTATTGCATGAAATTCTTTTTGAGGGCGGTGGCAGTTCGGTTTCGATCATTTTCTGTCGTGTCGAAAGAAAACAAAGGGCGATATTCGTATGTCAAAACGTTTTCATATGTTTTAGAGGGATCGCCCGCGGACTCCTTGCCATAAAATATTGCCTCATTTAAACTCCATTATTTTATAAATTAGGATGTAATGAAAGAATGAAAACATGCTCAATTTTCAAGTTTCGTATTATTTTTCTACTTCCTTTTCTCAAAATCAGTGAAATACTGAAATGCCATTACAGACTGGCGTTGAATGCAAATGTTTCTCCGGCTATAATATAGCAAAACACATCTGTCTCTGGCTGTCACGAAAAGTTTTTGAAATTTCTATTTTCAAATATGGAATTGGATTTATTTTCATTTCTGATTTCAAATTTACTTTTGTGTTTGAAAAGCTGCCACTTAAAATTCATCTTAAAACAAATAAGACTGTGGAGTCACTCGAGGAGGAAAACAACAAGAAACTCGATATGCACATCTGTACGCGTAGCGAATATATTTGTTGAGAAGGCAAACAATTTGGTTTGTGAAAGCAAAGACTACATAATTATTATATGGTTTTGGGGAAGGGGAGAGCAGGTTAGTGCACGTGTAGTACATGATGATGACATTGATTCCGCGCCTTGCTAATAAGAAACGTCATAGGCTACGCGATTTAGTCATCACGCTACTCTTGATCGCGGTTAACCAGGGTCCATCACTCACAATGGCAAGAGCCAGTGGGAGGCACTCATTCATGCTAATATGGGTCAGCTGATGCTCAGCTTATCTTTGCTAGTAGTATTGCGGGGAGGAAAAGTAACATGGTTCAGTGATTGCGAGATTACAGTCGGAACGCGAAGCAGACGTTCATGGTCCTTTGGTAAGAAAACACGATGATTACTTGATGTACTCTAAGTAATGATTACTAACTTGAGAAGCACAGCCTCGTTCTGGCAGCTCTGTTTATTAGAGGTGGACACAGCAGCTCTGATAAGACTAATATGAGACCTCGACTGGATAATATGTAGAATTTGATCATTTATATGCCGACAGGACGCAGGGCCCAATTCTGCACGTGTTCGGCGTTAGTAAGATCAAAGTAATGAATTAAGAAGACTGGTGTATTTATTAGAAACATCTGAGGGGCAGAGCGTTCAATCCTGGAAATACCAGGAACCAGCATGAATCTGTGGCGGGAAATGAATGAGTATAGTTTTATGCTGCTCGTAGAATTACGGAGAGGAATACAGGAGGTAATATTTGTTGTCATTATGTGAGGATTCGACCCAGTGCTACCTGGGTGTCAAGGGAACCCTTTAGCCATTAGGCTAGGTAAACACTTAGTCTTTGAATGTATATGGTTTTAATAGTTACGAACAATCCCATTAAATTCAAAAGGAGACCCATTGAGGTGAGAGAATCACAACCCGGGGGAATCTAGACTTGCTTCATTTACAGTTTTAGCACTGCAGGGAGGGTTAGGCTGAAGGGAAAATAATGTTCTCCGGGGACTAGGGGCCTAGGAGACACCGGTGGTCTAAAGTGCCACTACTCTCTGTGCAGAAGAACCTTGTAGTACGCCAGAAACATAGGATTGGGGTAGCGTCGTGGTTAAGGCGTTTACTCGTCATGCCTATAACTCGGGTTCGATTCCACTCATAAGTACAATGTGTAGAGCCCATTTCTGGTGTTCCCAGCCGTGACAGTGCGGGAATAATGCTAAAAGCGGCGTAAAACTAAACTCACTTACTGCCACTACTGACAACCAATTCCTTTGAAAGCGGTGTTAAAATACGAGTAACCGACTGACATGTCCAAAAAGGGTCAAATCAACAAAAATAACACTTATAATTCCAAAATATGAGCTACAAAATTGATATTCCGTCATACATTATTAGGGTCGGTGAAGTAACCTTGTGATTAAGGCAGTCCCTCGTCACGCCGAAGACCTAGGCCAGATTCCTCACGTGTGTACAATGTGTGAAGGCCATTCCGAGTGTCCTCCGTCGTGATATTGCTGGAATATTGCTAAAATCGGAGTGAAACCAAACTCACTCATAAATGATCCGCTCCCGACATTAAACTGCCCCCACTGAACCGAAGTGACTACAGCCGTCTACTTAACTAGACCCTGTCTAATATGCTAGTAGCCATTTCTTTAATCTGTCCGAATCACGGCATATGTAACACGTCGGTGAGAGATCTTTCTTGAATTAAACACAAGTTGTTATCACCTTGAAGGATTAACCCTAAAGAACGGGAGATTCCTTTGAAATTGCTTCTTCATTTTCCGAGGAAGACTTCTAAGATTGATTGCAGCCAAATTATTTGACGCTAGTTAACAGTAAGCATATAAATCGGACCGGATCGGTCCTAATTTACAACAGATAGCTCCCGAAACTGCCATCCTTATCTCGGATTTGCAGCCTTCACTTTGGTCAATCCAGACCAGATTGAACGTAGGTCCTCAGGTTCGCCATCAGCAGAAGCCAGGTCTAGACAAACGTCTCTCAATGTCCGATATTCGGTCAGTTCAAGCGCATGGAACCACGCCACTGGAAGAGATTTTAAGGGGCAGGGGCTTTGTTTGTTGAAATGAGGACCGAATTCCGGGTCGAATGAAGCCATGAAGATGCTTCAGTTTGTTCATGTTGGTCTCCGCGGGCCTGAAATCAATGTCGTCTGCTTTGAAATTGATCCCACGACTTCCCGCGAGCACAGTGTTCGTTACGTCACGAACACGACAGGTCTGCGTTATTGAGACAGGAATACCGCAAGGGATGTTGGGAAAATGGAAACAGCCAACAGTTGTCAAGATGGAGGCAGGCGTTGAGATGGGCGATTCGCCACAGGTTCCTGGGGGTTAAGACGCTTGTCTGCCCTTGGGATGCCTAATTTTGTGTTTGTCCTGAACAGTTAAGAAAAGGCTCAACCGTGCTGTGGAATAGTAAATGAAATGTGAAGTGATTCGTGAGACAATTTCCACTGGTAACTGCTTGCGTGTTCTGTGGATGCAAATTATGATATGATAGTATTTGCTGATACTGTCCAAAGGGATTAATATTATATCACTTAACTTTTATAATTTTGTTAATTTAATTGACAGCGATATATCAAAGAGGTAAACGTCAAAAACATAATTCCTTTAAAACATTCATCTCGAATCAAGCTGACTCGCCATAATATGCGAGTATTCTTGCCGTAGGAGGCGACTATGCTTGTCGTAGGAGGCGACTATGCTTGCCTTAAGAGGCGACTATGCTTGCCTTAGGAGGCGACCATGCTTATCGTAGGAGGCTACTATCCGGATCGAGTGGTCATGCTCGCTGACTTGGTTGACACATATCATCGTATCCCAATTGTGTAGATAGTTGTTCATGCTTTTGATCACCGGAATGTCTGGTCCAGAGCCATGAATTTAGGTGGAGGGATGGGGATAAATGGGTCTGCACTTTCTGTGTTCGTTCCAGAAATCTAATATGTACTGGACGCCTTTTCCTCCGCTTCAGCTATATTGCTTTCAATTTCGGTATTAATTAATTGTTCGATTACATTGTAGTGGACGTGTAAATCTGTGTAAATATTCAGAACAAATACAGTCGACAGAACAGTCGGAATAACGAGGGTAAACTGTACTTGGTAATGCACTGGTTAAATGGTAGCGATGTATCAAGATTATAGCTCGCTAGCGGGGATCGATACAATTGGTCAGAAATCATTGGTCTGTCCGACGAGTGATCATCCTGTGTCCGATATATGTCCAGACATTTCATTCAACGTTGTCAGATCGCCGGCACACAATATTCGGCCGTGTAGTGAATGAGAGTGAGTGAGTGAGTTTAGTTTTACGCCGCACTCAGCAATATTCCAGCTACATGGCGGCGGTCTGTAAATAATCGAGTCTGGACAAGACAATCCAGTGATTAACAACATGAGCATCGATCTGCGCAATTGGGAACCGATGACATGTGCAAACCAAGTCAGCGAGCCTGACCACCCGATCCCGTTAGTCGCCTTTTATGGCAAGCATGGGAAGGCCTATTCTACCCCGGGTGGACCTAGATTTAACTGGCCTGACTGGATTTTTATTAGCCTCGGGCATCTGAAAACGTGGCTATTTCGCACACTGCCGGTATCATAGCTGTGTGTTTATCTCGGGGCCACCATTACTGTGGTGAGTCAAAAACACAATATACTTAGGTCAGCTTCGGTGAGTCTTATGAAACACATTCGCTGCAAGAAACGTTAATGCGATACAAAACATCTCGCTCATCATTGAAGGAGATCTGCGGCAGAAACAACTTACTGAAATACGACACGTTTATATTTGTTCTGCGAGTAAAGAAAAGTAAAGAGCCTATTTTTGGTAAACCCTGCTCTTGGAGCGTGATTATAGAACATAAAGCCGGTTTTCTCGTGGTTCCTGAAAGTTTCCACAGACACGAGGGTCGTCGTTTAACGTGATTTAGAGGACGTTCTGGCTATGATATAAGACATGGATGTTTTCAGATTGTTCATTATTTTTGTAAGAGCAAAAAAGGAGAGTACCTTAAAGAATGACGTACCTAGCTTAAATAATGACGGTTTAGCCTCTTGGCTGAGTGAGTGAGAGCTGTTGAGTGGGCGAGTCAGTCAGTCAGTCAGTCAGTCAGTCAGTCAGTGAATGAACTGTTGAGTGAGTGAGTGAGTCAATCAGTGAATGAGCTGTTGAATGAGCTGTTTAGTGAGTCAATCAGTGAATGAGCTGTTGAATCTGTTCAGTGAGTCAGTCAGTGAATGAGCCGTTGAACGAGCTGTTTAGTGAGTCAATCAGTGAATGAGCTGCTGAGTGAATGAGCCAGTCTGTCAGTGAATGAGCTGTTGAATGGGCTGTTTAGTGAGTGAGTCAGTGAATAAGCTGTTTAGTGAGTGAGTCAGTGAATGAGCTGTTTAGTGAGTGAGTCAGTGAATGAGCTGTTGAGTCAGTCAGTGATGAGCTGCTGAGTGAATGAGCCAGTCTGTCAGTGAATGAGCTGTTGAATGAGCTGTTTAGTGAGTGAGTCAGTGAATAAGCTGTTTAGTGAGTGAGTCAGTGAATAAGCTGGGTGAGTGAGTGAGTGAGTCAGTAAATGAACTGTAGAGTAGTGAGTCAGTGAAAGAACTGTTGAGTGATTGTTGAGTGAGCCGTTGAGTGAGTCAGTAAATGAACTGTTGAGTGAGTGAGTACTGAGTGAGTCAATCAGTGAACGGGCTGTTGAATGAGCTGCTGAGTGAGTCAGTGAGAGAACGAGCTGATTAGTGAGTGGAGGGCGAGTCTGTTCAAGGTTCGATTATTTACAGACCGCCACCATATAGCCAGAATATTTCCGATTGCCACGTTTGATAACAAACCAACAAAACAAAATGTATCGGGTAACCGTTACAACTCCATATGATCAACGACATTCTAGAACCATGTACCATAATGAGATAACACTGCGTAAATACACCAGCGTCGAGACCATTCTCTTGTCACCTCTTGAGAAGGTTCCAGATAGAACTCTTTGGTATTATCTCTCTTACCAAAAGGTCACTATCAACGTCAACGTTTAAAAAAGGCTTTCGACAAGCCATTCAAACGCTCTCGACAGTCTCTTCCAATAATTTGTCTCCGCCAATAATATAAACATCTCCTAATATTACTGAACGTATGTCCTCAATAAAAACTGTCCAGGTAATATGGACTGAGAATAGAAGCTCATTTCAAAAGCCTGTTGTCATGGTTACCTGTGATTCCAAGGAAGACGTTGCTATGGCAACGCTAATTTTCAAGACATGACTTAGGCAAAAACACCTACGTGATGGGAAGAAACGGGGATTAAACAAGAACTCCATGTTATCAATTAAGTGTTACCAACTCTGGGACTAGAGAGTCATACAAGCTATTATCCGTTCCGCAAAAGAATAAAAGTCATTCGAAAAGGAAATGGTCAAACTGACATTTCCAAGAATAATTTATCTCGCAGAAAGGGGGGAAATAAAATACAAAATTGAGGACAATCCTCGGAGTAAACAACACATTATGATCGGAAATAATACTGGGAGGCCTGTTCGAAAGAGACAAAATGTATTTTCTGAACAGAAATACAAATGTAATGAAATACAAATGAAATACAGCTTGTCATGTGAATATACACGAGATGTGTGACCCTTGAATAAGGTCATCCGGAAAGTGTCATGAAATGGACAAATGATCTCACGTGAATTGCGGATATTCTCCTGAAAGAGAGCTTTTATGGACAAAGTACCTTGGCAGAACGCCAAGAGGCACATGGGTGCATTCGCACATGTTTAAACGAACTGGCAGGCAGGATGCATGTCTGGAGAGTTAAAGGCGGACTTACCCCAGGTAGCGTCTTCTTTTCATGAAGAGCCTGCTGTGCTTTTACGGCACTGTCACGACTGGAGTATGTGAGAAATGCACACCCTGAAATAGCAAAAAATAAAATATCAATATTGCTGTTTAATACCAGCTCCCGACAGTATGTATTCGGTTAGATTTGTGAAGTTCGGGTTTATGACTTTATGACTTTTAGAGAATTATCGGGGTGGATAGGAGATCAGAGAGGGGCTTTACACACTGCCCCCACGTACGGAACCGAACCCAGGACTTACGCGTTTCAAGCGAACGCTCTAACCACAAGGCTAAGCTTTTTCTTATCCACTAAGAAACACAGGTTTAAATCGGAGAGTTTTTTAAAACAGTTCTGACGGTATCGAAACATTAAGCGATACCGAAGACCACCAGGCTACCAAAGACGGTACAGGGATATATAATATATATATATATATATATATCCGTAATGAAATAGTAAAGACTAATTGTCAGGAAGAATATATACAACATATATTTTCGTCTACGGTTACATGGACAGAAGGACTACCCAGGGAGCTGCAGATTGGAACCGGCTATCAGAGCTAGAAATGATCTTCAGTAGCACATGCTTGTCGAAAGAGCAGACTAACGGAAGTGGATGGTCAGGCTCGCTGACTTGATTGACACATGTCATCGTATCCCATTTGCATTGATCGATGCTCATGCTGTTAATCACTGGAGTGTCTGGTCCAGACTCGATTATCTACAGACAGCCGCCATATAGCTGGAACAACTGGAGTGCGGCGTGAAACAATACTCACTAAGTCACAGTCCTGGACTCCCTCCCTCCCTCCCTCCCTCCCTCAGAACACACCTACACGTGACACATGTGGTCTCACTTTCCCGAACTGCCTCTGTTCACCCAGCAGTGAATGGGTACCCGGTGGGGTAACAACCTGATATCCTTTACGGTCCGTTTGACTTAAAAGTGGACCGATGAATTAATTGCAAGAAAGGGACAGACAGGTGTTCGAGAAGCACGTGCACAAGTGCCGACAAAGCTATTGATTCATTAACCTGTGCCGTCTCCATCCTTTATCGCACACTGGCTGTTCCTGTTTCTGCACTCCTCCCTCGTACCAACTAGTGAACTGAGTATACATTTGTTTGTAAAACATTTTTTTTTTATTTTTAGGACATCAATTCTTAAAAAACAACTATGAGTTGGTCTGATACTTTGATTAAATTTCGAGTTAGATTGCATGCCATCGGTCCGCTTTTTATTCAAACGGACTGTAGCGTCTAACAGACATCGTAGGTTATCCGGTGCAGCAGTGTGAGCGTGACCGCTTTGAGCACGCGCAAGTGTGCGGCAACTTGCTATTACTAGTATTATTTAAATTAAAAGAAAACCGGATCCCCTTATCTTACAGGATATATATGTATCACGCCATGGTGTGAATGCAAAAATATGCAAACATCCTGTGTCTATTTCATTTGATAATTTATATTGGAATAACGTCTAATGGCACATAAAAAACATACACGTGGCAGTGACCCTGTTTTACATAACAAATTGCGTCCGCCGTTTTATGTATATTGTCTGAGAAATACCACCTATTACCTCTCATTTTAGATTCCAATTACAACACCTTGACGTCATTTACAAACTGAGGGTTGGTTTTTAACCTAGTCGCGGTTTTCAACAAGTCAACGTGCCTTGCTGCACGTGCACAAGTCTCAGCGATACCGTGGAGCATGAGACGACGGGACGCCGCTAATGCATACACCCCTAACTGTCTCTTAATTTGATTTAATCAACACCCGTAAGAGTTGAATTTTGTGTGAGGTGATATACACCAACCCCTCTGCTTTCCTAACGCGGTGAGTGAGTTTAGTTTTACGCCATACAAAACAATACTACAGCTATATGGCGGCGGTTCCTAATGAGTACAAACAAAGAGGAAAGATGCACGAATAAAGTAAAATTCATCGAATCGATAACTAAAAAATATTTCGGCTACACGTGGAACGTGAAAAAGTCTTTTAACTCATCAGATATAAAGTGAGTGAGTGAGTGTGAGACAGGATTGGGTTTTACGCCAGTTTCAGCAATATTGATAGACATAGATTATATCCTTGAGAGGAATCGAACCCGGCCTTCTTCGTGACGATCATTTAGCCACTAGGCTACCCCACCGCCCCGAGAAACTATGATAATAATAGTATGGTAAATAATAAATATTTCTCCCTTTTCATCACTTCCTTGTTCAAGAGTTTGGCTTCAATATATTCTTCACCAGCCATGTGTATATGAAAGAATGCTCTTATTTGGAACGTCAAGGACACCGTGTATCGACACAGTATGCAAGCGGTCTTTAACGTCAATAACGTGGGGTTTTACGAGAGGATATCCAGCCAATTAGAGCTGGAGTTGAAATGAAACCGGACTTAAAGTCACGCTCACGATTACCGTTCTTACATTTAGACGTGCATGCACGTGTCTCAGCGTGTGGCTGCTTAGGCTTACCGCAGTAATGGCGGTTTTATAGCGTTGCCCACGCTACGGTTTAATACTTATATCTCATAATGGAAACTTTGCAATGACAGAAACGTCTAGTCAGGGAGTGACGTTTTTCTAAGTTGTATTATATTTCATCATCAGTATTCTATCTACATGATGTCCGTCATAGAGAATCGAGTTCGAACCAAACACTCCACAATGAGCATCGACCTACCTGATAAAAACAAAATGACGCCATGGCGACGGTCTGTAAATAATCGAATCTGGAGAATACAATACTGTGATCAACAGCATGAACATCGATCTAGCAGCTGGGAACCGATGACACGTGTCAACCAAGTCAGTGAGCCTAACCCCCTATCCCGTTAGTCGCCTCTTCATGACAAGCATGGGTCAATGAAGATCATTTCTAACCCGAATCTTCACGGGTTCGCGTTATTTGAATATATACATGGGTAAATGGAGACGCTTTGACAACTGATATGTTAATCTTTGATATCAGACAAAGTCTGGTTTCTCTCTGAGCATGGCCTAATTACGTTAGCTTGACTAGTACCTAATTCACAAATATGACGTAGGCAAAATTCAAGTGAACACAATGCTTGCCCGCCAGGCGTTATATGCTGTTTCGGGAAAGCGAGTAGTGTTTTTCATGAATTTTGCTATTAAGCCTGACTTTTGGAATTAAAGTCTTCTTCACGAAACTAGTGTTGGTATACCTTGTAATTGATTCGATTGTAATATTTTACTATCTCCTTAAAGGAAAGAGATGATCAAGTTGTACAGTAAAATCAGCTTATAGTGAACTTAAAGAGATCACTCATTTAAATTCGTTAGAACAGTAGCGCGTAACACGAATATCGACTGAAGCCCCCTCCAAAATAACACCACCCACCCCCAAATAAATAAATAAATAAATAAATAAATAAATAAATAAATAAATAAATAAACTGTACGTCCTAAGCCTAGTTTACTGAACGTCATAAGGTGCAGGTCGTGTAACACAGAGTGTGCTGAAAATGGGTAATCTGTTTCAGTTTACACACTAGACTACAGAGGATGATTCTGAAACCGACACATTTGAGGTTGATGCAGTGGTTGTGGTACACATATCCGTTGCTGACCGTTACTGAAACATGGCACAGATAGTCTGTTATACTGTTCAATCGCTGAACCTATCGACGGGCCCTTAAAGATAACCCGTTTAAGTTTCACGAGAAGTGTTCGAGTCGTTGTCAAGGGAGACGAATTTCTCTGTGTGCTTTCGGCTATAAATGTCGCGTTTCCTAATACCCAGAGATAACAATTTTTCAATCGATATATTCATGAACAGATTCGGCTTGGTACTGCTTCCCTGAGTCAGCACATATTCTTCGGGTAATGGCTTCATATGGAATAAAGAGATGGTTTGATTGTCCGGGGGTATATTCTGACAAATTATCTGAAATTTTGTCAGTTGGATAATGAAAGTAGATAATCATGGTATAACACGCACGCTCACACCACTCATACATTACATATACGGGCGTTGGGGTAGCCAGTGGTTCAGGCGTTCGCTTGTTTCGCTGAAGTCTTGGGTTCGATTTCCCAAATGGGTACAACGTGTGAAACCCACTTCTTGGTGTTCTCCATCGTCATATTGCTGGAATATTGCTAAAAGAGGCGTAAAACCAAACTCATTCACGCAATTTCCATCATTGTCTGCATATTAATGCTGCGACCTTGAAATCAACTCTGACCTGACCTTGGCCCTTCTCCGGCATTTGGAGTTCGAGGTGGAATTTAATGATGGTCCAATATCTGATGAGATCCAGTGATCTCGAATAACATTGAATTCGACCAGCACAGAATATCATCCCCACCTGAGACATTTTTGCCCTGTATAATGTTTCGTGTAATTGGTCGCCTATTCGAGATGCACAAGGCGTAGTGCATTACACTGATGCTTAATGGGGGGTATTATCAGACAAAACACGTAATTACTTTATTAATGACACGCCCTGTAAGGCGCGTGCTTGTCATATGGTGGGCGTATCAGGTTCAATATCTACTGACGTCTTCTATCTTGAGTCAGTTAGTTCGACCAGCTAATTGTGAACGAGATCCTAAAAGAGGTCAAACATGGTAAGATCCGAGCCAAACCATAACAAAATCCAGTGTGTCCTAAAGAGCTTAAAAATATTAAGATCCGAGCGTAGCAAGAGAGAGAGAGAGAGAGAGGGGGGGGGGGGGGGGGGGGGGGTACTTCATTTGGCTGTCCAAAATGTTTGCTTTTTGTTCTGGAACAGTGTCTGGTCTGTCCAACCATCGTCCGAATCATATTTTATTCGCTCCATCTAACTCTACCTTAAACGAAGCCAGTCCAGATTTAACGCAGGTTCTGAATGCTCACTGCGATTCAGTTTTAAAGGGACTGTTTCGTGAGATCATACTCACTCACTGATGGATGGATAAGGACCCTTTCTCAGCTTCCCAGGATCTGTAGGCTTGATTTTATCTTTTTGATGACTACAAAATGATGCACAGTATGTTACGAACGGTGTCTGGCCTTGTGGAAGAGGTGTCTGGCCTTGTGGTGTCTGTTTTTGTGGAGGTGGCGTCTGGCCTTGTGGAAGAGGTGTCTGGCGTTGTGGTGTCTGACCTTGTGGAAGAGGTGTCTGACCTCGTGGAAGAGGTGTCTGGCCTTGTGGAATAAGCGTCTACCAAGACCTGCTCACGAACACGGCGTCACAACTTCCAAGTACCGGGCAGTCTTTGCCGTCTTTGTTAGTGGTGATCTATCCACTGGTTTGCTCATTGTTCGGGCTCAGGCTCCAAATAGTACTCCCAGGTTTTATTCATTATCAGCAGTTGTTGCAAGAACCTTTATGGCTCAGCTTCAAACTGAATCATCTCGACACATAACATGTTGTATTGGTACGATATGTTCAGACGCCAGAGACCTTGGAATTTCCTTTCAGGAAACAGCCTTTACTAAAGTTAACCTTAACTCCCATTCCTTAACATATTGCGCTATGGCTACCTTAGTGACTTACTGTCACTTTAAAGCTTCGTGAAAGGAGACCCTGGTACCCTTTTACTGTCAAAGTTTCAGTTATAATGGTGTACACTCTCTCCTGGGAAATGATTACTCAGCTAGCAATGCGTTGCTCAGTCATTCGTGGATTCTCTGGACCATTTGTAGTGTGGCTGAGTTTATATGACTCCCAGGTCTTCAAAGGTCTTCGTGCAGTGCTTTAACTCACTTCCACATAGTTGCCGTCCGGATCGACATTCTCCCGTTGGACTCATGAGTAGTTGTAGGTGTTAAACTCATTTTATTTACGTTCTTCGTCACTGTAGCTGCTCAAGTTTCACCATTCCCCGAATCTGGAGACCCCTTCGAGTTACAGTTTGCCCATTAGACTTCGTTACCAAATAAAAGATGTCATTGTTCCGAAATCACTTCCATGTGGAGAAAATCAGCCCACGTAATCAATGCTTGGAATGTGTGCTTGACGATACCTCTAAATGGTGTCTAGATGTGTCCAGAGTCGTTAGAAAATGTACCCATGAAATGTAATGGCCAAGTCACTGGAAGTTCTCTGCTGTGGCGTGGATGTGCTGATCGTGGGTTCGGATTGGCGCCAATGCCTATCCGTGCTGTATTACATACTACCGTTCGTCCGCTGTGATGTATGCAGAATTGCTTCCCCCTGTCGAGCAAGGATCCGATGACCGAGGATTTAATTCTCGGATTCTGGGGCCCATGTTAACTGATTTTAATCAAAGTTATGTACGACAAAAAATAAACCTATCGTTTTAGCATACTAAACCGTCAAGCACATCAGTCTATGATGTAAGTGGATGTTTCATGGTTCTTTCATGTTTCACTCACTCTCTGATATCATCTGATTTTGTGGCATCAATATATGCACGTTTATAACAAAACCACGCCATTATCAGTCCATCTAACAATCACCTACGCGAGTGTATTTGGCGTAATCGGCATGGAACCACCCACTTAACAATGCGGCATCTAAGGTCAAGGTTGCAAAGTGGTTCCCAGGGGCCCTGTTAAGGAGAGTCGACCTGTCAATCAGAGTTATGTGTGCGGGTGGGCATTCCTCTGGGGTCTCGTGATGAGGCCTGTTGAACTGCCTAGCACCTGGGATATGGCCTTTGTGGCATAATAGGGCCTTCCCCTCACTGTTAGCATCTATTTATACATCTATTAATCTTCATGGTCTGGGAAAGAATGGAGCATTGCTGAAGACGAGGACCAGAGGCCAATCAATAGTTTGGGATTTTTGAATGGGGGATGGGAGAATATGAAAATTCTGTATATGTGTTTGTGTATTTGTGTGTGTAAGGGTGTACATCACAGTGGTGAGTACCTGTGTGGGTGTGTGGGTTTGTGTCAGTATATGAGTGAGTGTGTATCCAAGACTTCACAGTTTGTGTGTATTTTGTTTGCGTGTGAGAGTTGTTTTTCTGTTTTGTTTTGTTTTGTTGTTTTTTTGCGCGCGCATGTGTTTATGTGTGTGTTTGTGTTTACGCGTGTGTGACTTGATTTTCCGGTTGTGTGTGTGATTGGTGTGCACGTGTGTGGGTTTGAGTGTGCGTCTGAGATTTCATCAGTTTTGTTGTGTGTGTTTTTATATGTGTGAGAGTTGATTTTGGGTTGTTGTGTGAGTGTTTATGTGACAGGTGATTTTTTTTTGTGTGTGTGTGTGTGTGTGTGTGTGTGTGTGTGTGTGTGTGTGTGTGTGTGTGTGTGTGTGTGTGTGTGTGTGTGTGTGTGTGTGTTATGTGAGTGTTAGAGGACATCAGTTGGTTGCGTGCGTATTTTCGTGTTCTGTTTGTTTCGGTGTGTGTTCAGTTCAGTCCTTTTGTGCGTTTCAACCCGTGCACATGCCTAGTTCAACATTACTCCAAAAGCATTTTCAACGTGTCTGCCTTAGCGTATGTAAATTCAGTTGACCTCCTAAATCCCACTGGTATGAAACTAACGTTTCCTGCGAAGTCAGTCCGCAAAAGTAAAGATCAACCTATAGTTCCGTGTTCTTTATAAAGTCAGAAACAAGATCTTTTATTCCAAGTGCCACGAGCGTGCTGCCATATTTGTGCGTGATAGAGTTACACCAGCATATTCAACACCTCATGTTTATGCTGTCATGTTCAATCTTGTCTACCTAATCCCCTTCCAACATAGCAAATATGTCGGCACGCTATAGATCGCAGATACTAACATAGCTACAAAGCATCACGTCAACGACAGTCTGTTACCCTCAGTTTTCTAATCTCAGCGACATTTAAAAATTATTTACGACATTAAATTTTCCGACATGTCGTAAAACGTCAGTTAAGTTACGTGAGCCTGGTTTGACTTCGAGACCTGAATTAAAGGTCCAAGATTCGCGTTGCCGGTCACTCCGTCCTCCAGCCCCAACGTTAGACGGTATATTTAGCTTTATAGCAGACAATCGGACGCTTGGAGCTAGGCACGCCGTGCATTTTACGAATCGATGCCACAGCAAAATAAGAGCGCTGTCAGCGCGCTGTTTTTGTCCGTTTCTAGGGAAGAGCATTCGCTTGTGTTTGCTTAGAGGCGTAGGGAGCGCACGGAGACCCATTTACTGCCGACTGTTCATAATACTGCCATGGATGTGTTATCAATGTATTGATTAGGTATCACTTACATCTATGGATGTTGTTGGAGGTGAACATTGAGGATGTGGGTCAAATTACAGTGTTAGGATGAAAGATGGGCGGCGACGATGGTGGTGTGATGTTAAACCACGGCTAATGCACGCACGCACGCGCAAACGCGTATAAAAACATGAGTGGTTTTAAAAGATAGTACGGAAAGTCTTTCGCCTGTATATTACCTGTATCCCTTATCTTAGCGTTAAACTTTTGAGGAATGGGTGGGTGGGTGGGAGTTAATACGGGCGGAAATCTTACCGATAGCGTCAAAACTCTACTATATTTCGAATTGATGGTTCCGTCAACATGGTTGAGCTAGGCTTTGCGCCGCATTCAGCATAGAGCCCAGGTCTTTCGCGTGGTGGAAAAAAACTAAACTCACTTATGTAAGAGGCGTAAGGAGATCAAGTCGACAGGTTTACTGACTGAACTGATTCATGTCATCGTATCATAATTGCGTCAGGCCGAACTGTCAACGATAATCGGTTTATTTACAAACCGTCGTTATGGACTTGGAATCTTGCAGAATACAATGTTTACTACCATACAAACGAAGAAAACGAAGCATACTTATTTCCAGTCTTATTTAACATCAGACTTAACAGCCACTTAATACTACCGTTAACCATCATATTTTACATGGCAATATTGTTTTCTTATGATTGGTAGAAAATATGTGATACCCAAAGCGGGTATGTAACACTGCATCGTTCAAATTGTCTTTATTTTCGTCACTTTTGGGACCGAAAAATATCTTTGTTTAATTCGTGGCTAAACGTCTCACAAATCGCCAACATCTGAAGGGAAGGTATAAATCCAGGTTGGGTTCATGCAGCCAGCAAAGGTACTTAAAGTCCCCATGATCTACAGTCATCAGTCTATAGTCCGTGGTTATAATCTGTTGTTATATATGGTAAAATAATTGTGGCGAGTGAATTTCTTTTTACGCCGGTTTTTGCAGTTTTCCAGCATTGAGAACACCAGAACTGGGTTTCACGTAATTTCCCCGTGTGGGGAATCGAACACGAGTCTTCGGCGTGACCAGCGAACGCTTTAACCACTGCACTACCACACCGCTCCCCAATATACTTTTAATACGGTCACTGCGGCTGATTGTACTGTGCTTTCTTTAATGATTATGTGAGTCTAGTTTTACGCCGCACTCAATAATAATCCAGCTCTATGGCGGCGGTCTGTAAGTAATCGACGAAGCAATCCAATCATAGGGTCATTAGGATTATAGGATTAAAGCTCCATCGTGGTCACGTGGTAAACTATTACTGCGAAATTACAAGGCTGCTTCATTAAGTTCTTTGAGTATATATTGGGGTTGTCTTTTTCCAAGTTTGGATCAGATAATCATGTGACTGAAAACATGACTAAAGGACCCACGTGATGCAGGCTGACATTATTGCAATATTTCCCCATTTGTATATGCAACAATTACTGAGAATATTTTTTGCAGAAAATCTACCGATGAGGAAGTGTATCTCACAGGCTGAATAAAAAAAGTGAAATGTTTCTCGGGCATCTTTTATTTGTGCGCGTAACAATTTTTTATTTCCATTTTAAACAAATATTTTTGACTTTGCCGCGTCCCGATCATCCATTTCTCCACTATAAGAATGAGTGTCTGTAAGGACGAGAGTTACTGAATCTACAACTCATTAAAACGTGCTCAACTTGCCAAGATGTATTTTTGAGAGAAAAATAATGAACATGTCTTCCTCCGTCGTCACTTTTTTCCTATCAAAACATTTTAAAAATGTCCTCGTCACTTTTGAAAAATATGTGCCCGAGAAACATTTAATTTTTTAAATAGAGCCTTAGGTCTAACAAGGGGAGCTTAGTGACACCTAGACTAATGCTCAGGGGCGATGGGGTAGCCTAGTGGTTAAAGCGTTTGATCGACACGCTGAAGACCTGGGTTCGGTTCCCAGTACCATGACCTCCAGGTGACCTTTCGTCACCTCTACAGACCACGCTCACTCAAGCTAATACGCAGGGTTGTTGTTAGTTCTTCTTTGTAGCAACATACATCACACAGGAGAATATGTAAAGATTCACTGCAAGCGTAACAAACGAAGACAGCCCTGCCATAAATATGACAAGAGCATGCATTGATATTCATTAACATTCTCCTGCGTGCATTAAACGTACGAAATACCGCGTTCCATTAATACCATTGGCCACAGAGCGGCATGTAACGAATAAGGCGCACGGTTTCATGTAAAACACCCCAGACCGAATTTCATTTGATTGCCAGAGAATTCTCCTAAACATTGGACGGTTTCCAGAATTTGTTCTGAATGGGTTCTAGACTGCCTGAAACAACGTGTCCTCCATTGTGCCGTGCTGCATGTCATGAGCAGGGGTATGTCCTTTGAGTTTGGGAGGTCACAACTTTGTTTTTCGTGGATTGTAAGAACCATAGCTTCTGGTTCGTTTATTCAGAGTTAGTGAGTATGATTTTACACCGCTATCTGCAAATTCCAGCAGAGGGGAACTCTAGAAATGGGTTTCACACATCGTACCCATGTAGGGAATCGAACCTGGGTCTTCAGCGTGATGAGCGGAAGCTTTAACCACTTGGCTACAACACCGCTCCTCACATACGTATGTTCGGGGACTGTTTATATCTTCTGGAGAATGATACTGGGATGTTTTGTTGTGTTTTTTCCCCTTCTGTGTTGTTGTTGTTGTTTAACGCCATACTCAGCAAAATCAATTCCAGCCATGTAAGGCCGGTCTGTAAAGTCTGGACGTGACAAACATGTGATCAGCATCATGAGCAGCGAACTATACATTTGGGATCCAAGAGACCAAGTCCGTTATAGCTTCAGGAGAGAGACAGAAAGTTCGTTACAGCTTCAGGAGAGAGAGAGAGAGAGAGAGAGAGAGAGAGAGAGAGAGAGAGAGATTTCTCTCGTGGGTACAATGTGTCTATTTCTGGTGTTCCCTAATCTTCCTGAAACATTATAAAAAAAGAAAGTAACATATAAGTTTATGCTGCAAAGATCAAACTATTTGAAAACTAAGTACGATATACAAAATACTGGATCAGACAAATGGGGTTTAATAAAACAAGAGGTATTGTCAACCTTCTGTAATATAGATTTAACCCTTAGAGGGTTAAAATCTCAGCTCTGAAAGAGAGACCTTTGGGTCAGACGGAGGGAGAAAGTTCGTAGTAGCATTATAAAATGCATTATACCTTGAGGGCAGAGAGACAGAGAAGTTCATGAGAGACACTGAAATTCCCGTCATGGATACATTGTGTGGAGTCTATTTCAGGTGATCCCTCGTCTTTCTGAAACATTTTAACTCGTTCAAGGACATGGAATATTTCTCCACAGAATCAGCTTAGAGGTGCAAAACTAGGTTCGGTCAAAGAGACCTGGTAAGAGAGATTGTGAAGCTGCAAGTATGTATGATCTATTCTGAGTGGTGTAGAAAAGGCATTCTCTGTAAAACGCTCAAGTTTGTTTGTTGTTTAAATCACTCAGCAATATTCCAGAGATATGGCGGCGGCATGTAAGTAATCCAATCTGACCCAGTGCTCAACAGCATGAGCATCGATCACTAGGATACGATGACAAGTGTCGACCAAGTCTGCTATCCTGAGAGAGACAGAGAGAGAGAGAGAGAGAGAGAGAGAGAGAGAGAGACTGACATGGCCTGCATGTCAGCGTCAGCGTGGGTGTGTTGGGTTGTGATACATTTTAACTCTGTGCTAAACAGCACGACAACTCGGGTCCCTATCATGACCATGTTATTCGCTTGCTTCTGCAGTCCTGGAAACAAGTATTTCGAGACAAAAAGATCACTTGTTGCACTTCCGCCTTAACTTTGGAAGCTGAAAGGCAGCGATAGCTTCTTTTCGCCGACACCCACAACAAAATTTATCTTAATATAACAGAGAAAGAGAAAAACGTTCTGACTACGTTCTGCATCCATTGGTGTTCGTACGAGCTGGTGCAGCACGTCTGACCGCCCCTTCCGGGTCTGTGTACCGTTACACTATTCGAGAACACCTGGTGTCAAAAATGTTTTTAACATACACAGCATGCACATTTCAAGCGAAAAGTGAACGAACGAGTGAGTGAGTGAGTGAGATACCGGAGGTCAGGCTCGCTGACTTGGTTGACACATGCCACCGGTTCCCAAATGCGCAGATCGATGCTCATTCTGTTGATCACTGGATTGGCCCAGACTCGATTATTTACAGACCACCGTCATGTATCTGGAATATTGCTGAGTGCAACACAAAACTAAATTCATTCAGTTACTCACTTATACAGAAGTTGTTTGATCAAGGTAGCAACATTCAAGGCCTCAGGTAACAACATTTAAGGCCTCAGTAAGTGATGTTTTACGATAGAGATGTGAAGGTCATTTCCATCACTGGCAAATATGATGCCAGATACAATTTCCAGGTTTACTTGTACCATACTTTCCCAAATTTTTCAGATGAATAGTTGACTAGCCTTTGCATGTGTTTATTGGTGCTCTTGGATACTCTGGCCTTCGTGCGAACACCTGACACTGTTTTGATAGTGATTACATATACTCACGGAAACAACTAAGGGAACTCATAAAAGTAAAAGTGTTCCTGTATTTATTTCCAAATTTCACCCACAGCCCAATGCATTGAGGAAAATCCTGGAAAAGAATAAAGGAACACTTGTGCTTCCATGTGTCCCCTTATTTGTTTCCATGACCATAATAAAAATACTTGCTCGTGAAATACTCGAACACTGATTTTGGGCAGAAATATCATATGGGAGTGGGACTGGTTTCGCCGCTTCTTTTTGTGTTTGTGACAGATATACAGGAGATGTATTGGCGATTCGGAAAACAATCCATTAACTCACTCACACACTAAAGGCAATAGAAGATAGTGGCAACGATAAAGGGCAGATACCGCCATGAAGTTATTGAGCGATCGTGTGATTAATGTGAGATTTAAAGTTTAATGTTGGCGGAAAGGATTAATTCAAATGAGAGATGGTCAATCCCGATAAGTCGGACTAACATGCGTGCTGTCAACTTTATCGTGCACCACGTGTCAGTTCCGCTTGATACATGGCCATTTAAAACGATGAACAAACTTCATGTGATCTGCGAAAATTCTCAACTCTTATCTGCTTTAGTGTGACGCGGTAAACCTCGTTCAAATAAGGCCATGATCGATGTAGGGCGCGAGCCTTGCTGCTGTCTTGCTCCAAAATCCACAGTACCAAAGCATCTTCAAGGATGATCCTCACTTTTTACCAATGTTAAGTACTCATGTTTCGGGCGAAGGTTTAACATGTCTAGCCCCGATCATGCCTTTTGATTTCATAAGTCTGGACATCAAAGAATTCCTTAATTACACCGTTATATATTTATACATGAAATTACCCCTTGAGCTTGGTTTTTATCCGTTTCTTGGTCAGGCGGCGACTGTTATTCTCGTTTCGGGCCCTGCGTTGTAATCAACTAGCCCTGAACTAATGATGTTAGCTTCAGATTCAGAGCCCGTGGCCTTGCGCTGGACAGTTGTTGAGAAAAATGGGTCGATAAATGCCTGGGGTAATGAAATATGCTCGGGGACATTGGAGCGAGGTTAAGTCTCTTGTCAACACCGACAGTCGACGAGGGGACTGATAACGGTAAAAAGCTTGGCTGTCGGTATTCACCAAGCTCAGCCATTTCTGGAATTAAGGAACTGTTCTCTTGGGCTTTATTTTAAGTCGCAATGAAGGCAAAGCAGAAGGAAATGGGATTCCATGAAACATTTAAACATGGCATCAAAATACACTATATACTACTGAGCCGTGTTCCCATTATACTCGGAAAGGATATCTCCTTTAGCAGACTATTGTCTTTTCAAGTACCATGGCATACCTTTTGGTAGACCAACAACTAGTCTCTGAAAAGAACATATTTTACAGATAAAAACACAGTTCGTGATAAAGAAAATAAAACATTACGAAAAGGAGCCCGTCCGAGACTTTCTTCATTTTCAGATATGCCTGAAACTGTGGAAATTAAGACATACCGCATATTGTAGACTTCCGTGGGCGCTCTAGGATATGTTTGTTTTGGGGTCTGTGCGACAGACTAATATTTTAGTTTGTTTATTGTTCATGAATGTTACCGTTATAAATCTCATAATTGATGATTGCTTCATTGCCAGTCTAAGTAAACTTAATCTCAGTGTTATTCGTGACACTCCACAACTGAGTCTTACAAACCCCAGTAGAAGGAACATAGTCAGGTAAACTATGACCGTCCAATCAAACGCGAGACGCTTAAATAGATTTATCCAATCAGACAACGGATACTATTTAGGGGTCGGAGGGACTTTCAAAATATTCAGGTCACTGACACAGATCTCTCCACAAACAAAAATCCGCATATAACACAGTTACTTGACCTGCAGTATATACGCTTAGGGGTTTCTGTTGACATGGTTACCATTAACTAATATTTCCGCAAGATGACATCCTTGAATATTGCCAAAAAGATTATTTTCAGCGACACTTTACTCACCGTTGTCATGGTAGTAATGTGTTCCGTGCGCATAAGACGGAAGCGAGCGCACGCAAGCTAGATCGTTCGGGTTCGAACCTGTTCGAGATGAAACGTTCAAAAGGTATGTGCGAATGTCCACTTTCAAGATTTGGTAAGGTGTGTTCTGATTGGCCAGTCTCAAAGGTTACATGCCGCGACCTCCCATAAGGTTTTGATAGACTCAGTAGTGAAGTATAAAGAACAGTACTGACGCTAACTTACTTAGACTTCTTCATTGCCAACGAATAATCTAAAAAAATGGTTAGCGTAATTTTTCTATTCAGGTATATATTGCAGATATTTGTAACATGATGCAATGTGCTACATACTTTATATAAAGTGATGACTAATATATTATGAACATAAGCTTTACAAAGTCTTCAAGAAACATTCAGCCATGACTTCAAATAATGAACTGAAATTTCTCAGATATAACCAGGTTTTCCATCCTCGATATCTCCAGGGTTTACGCTCCGATAAGTCTCCACTATACCCTGGACGCATCTACGGCTCTGCCAGATAAATTTATTACCTCCCTTTCCTCACTCCGCCTTCTCACAGTAGCCAATCAGCTAGGCCGCCGTTATAACCGAGCTTGCCAGTGTCAACAAAGGTAGCGGTCGCAACTGCGGAGGTTTGCTCGCAGTGCGTTCCAGATTTTTGGGAAATCATACAAACAAATTGACAGGTCCGAAACTTTGAAACAACATATGCAAGAACGCCTTCTACCTCTTCCAGACAACCTCTGCATGGTTTGTGTTGCCAAGTATAATCGGTTAGATAATTAGAAAAAACGAAAGTGAGTTGTGATTGGTTCGCTCAACTTCCCAGCGTAGACACCTGACTGGATGAAAAGACAGTCAAGGGAGGTAATAAATTTATCTGGCAGAGCCGTAGATGCGTCCAGGGTATAGTGGAGACTTATCGGAACGTATACCCTGGAGATATCGAGGATGCAGGTTTTTAGGCCCTGATAACTTCGAAGATATGTTCCATCGTCAAGTGTTTCAAACACTAACACTGTAGTTCCAAAATCGTTTGTGTTCGATTATGAGAAAATGTGATCGATTGCTTGGTCGTATGGTCGCTGCGATCAGTCTTTGCTTATTTCGATCAGTCGGAATACCAATACAAACTAGATGTATCTACGACGCCAGCTGGTCTTCTTAAGCTATATGATTCTTCACCCGTGAAGGTCCCGGGGTAGAATATGCCTTCAGCAACCCATGCTGGCCATAAAAGGCGACTGGATCGGGTGGTCAGGCTCGCTGCCTTGGTTGACACATGTCATCGGTTCCCAATTGTGCAGATCGATGCTCATGTTGCTGATCACTGGATTGTCTGGTCCAGACTCGATTATTTACAGACTGCCGCCATATAGCTGGAATATTGCTGAGTGCGACGTAAAACTAAACTCACTCACTCACTCACTATTTTATTCTTAGTACACACATCAGGTTATGAAGACCAGCTGGCCGTTTTTGACCGTGGAATAGCTTCTAGAATACGGCTGAAAGATGGTATGAGGGAAATGACTGAGTATTGTTTTACGTAGCTTTCAGCAATATTCCATCAATATCACGACAGGGGACACCAGAAATGGGTTTCTGATATTGTACCCTTGTGGGGAATCGATCTCGGTCTTCAGCCAAAGCTGTAACTACGACGAAAACGAACCTCGAATGAACTGTAAACACAGTCGCTATAATTTCATTCTCAATAAAGTTAACCGTTTCATCCAAGCGTATTGCCAAGCCCGTTTCTGCAGTTTAGTAGTTTTTAATGCATCCTTAAATAGCGACTTTAATAACGACAAACACAGGAGAGAAACCATAAGACACACACGAGACTGCGAATGTATTTTTCAATTCAGCATTAAATTAACCGAATGGGTTCTATAAATAGAATCACTTAAATAAAATATTAACCACCGATCAGTATCTAAAACCTGAATCCACTTCTCAAACGGCCGCTTCGTTGAAACTTCGGAATTTTAGACACCGAATTAATGGCCGCACGAAACCCATGAGTAAAGTGTCTTCGCCACACGGACGAGACTGTCACGTGCAGCGCAGCACGCGACTTCACAAACAGATGCCAATGGTGTCAATGAGCTCCTGCTGCACGTGCGTTAACCAGGCACGGACTTTGACTGCTTTTTAAATACACCGGCGTAACGCACGTGGAAATGACATGCAGCCACTGCAGTGTGGCAGCACGTGGAAATAATGGCCAAGCATGCGTGATCTGTTAATGAGTTGACATTACACAATGCCCCAGTTTGGGGACCGAATTGATAGTTATTTTTATAGCCTGATTCAGGTAATTTCGAAAATTAAATAAATCATTTAAGCACGAATGCTGTATCCAAGCTGCAATTTACATGTCACATGTGCTTATAATCACTGGAAGAAAAACAATATAATATTACTAACATTATAGGATAGGATATTTATATAAAGATCACTTATTCACGCAGCTAGTACATGCTCAAGGAGTTGTTTCTCCCCTCGATCAATGGATGTCAGTCTCAACGGCACATCGTATTACCAATCTCAGCTCCCTTGGAATAATACAAATACGAAACTTGCAAACAAACAGCCATCAAAAACGTTCTTTTATGAGACAGTTGCATTGCTCGATAATCCCGTGGAGATCAGATTTATACCTGAACATCGCTATAACGAGGCAACTATCGGTGTCGGGTGGTCAAGCTTTTTCAGGTCCATCCGCATTATCGTGTCTCAATTTTGCAGATGCTCACACCATTAATCAGAGTAGTGTCTGATGAAGACTCGATGAGGTACATTCTTCGAATATTTCTGAATACGGCATTAAACAACAAACAAATTAAGAAAAGAACATACGTCCAGTATAACCCACGCAAGCATATAACAGTTGGCAACTGTAAATTACTGCAGTTTCTGTAAATAAAGAAAAATATCTGGGTTCCTTTTAAAACTCATTTTATGTAAACATTTGCATTTCAGAGGCGAGATGTCAGCTTATTCTAGCTCTCTCTTTCGTCAACGCTGCGATCAACGTCGCGGAAATCTTTTAATTTAATTCTGATGTAAAAAGATCTCGAAAATTCAGACAAATGGCACGTGGTATCCGTCAAAAATGACATTGAAATAAGTGAAACAGATAAGGCCAACCTGCATTGGATGAAATAGCTTCATTTTGTTCTGAAAGCAACTCATCTTCCCGACAACATACTGCTCCATGTCTTAAAATGTGATTTCACTGATACGACAGAAGATACATTTTTAATGCCGTTCCTTTGAAAGATGTTTTAGGTGTAGAGACTTCCTAGTTGACGTCATCAATCCAAATGCCTGGCAAGAAACTAAATTGAGACCACTCTTGTGTTCAGTGTACATACTGACGTGAAAAAGAAACTCTACACGTATGATTGGGGAGCGAAGCCCAGTCGTTGTCTGCTGAATACCCGGGTTCCATGCCCAGTTTTGGCGTCTCCCGTCGTAATATTGTTGGAACAGTTTAGAGCAACTCTCTTATAGCAATCAGTAACCCCCCCTCCCCTCCCCCCTATAACGCACTGACCCTCGGTTTAAGATTAAAATGATAAGTGAGCGAGTGAGTTTAGTTTTACACCGAACTCTGCAATATTCCAGCTACACGGTGGCAGTCTGTAAATAATCGAGTCTGGACCAGACAATCCAGTGACCAACAACATGAGCATCGATCTGCGCAAATGGGAACCGATGACATGTGTCAGCAAGCCTGATCACCCGATTCCGTTAGTCGCCTCTTAAGACACACGTATATCTTTAAACAATAAATATTCCTGTGAGAAGTGTGGGGATGGACAGTTTGGGGCACAGGCCCTTGTGTCTATGCGAGGATTACATATTTTAAAAAAAAGAATTTGTCTGGCCCCGCCTCGAAATGCTTCACAGTGCAATAAATCATGATTTCTTGTACTGGAAGCATTTCGAGTCAGAGGTGATCAGCTGTCTATGAAAATAATTAGGTGGGGTCAAGATGACACAGGCATTACTGGCGTCTGTCAATCAGAAGCCCCCTTTCATTGTTGTCACAACCCCTTGTCTACGGTACAGAACCCTGTGCTCTTAAAAGAACCCACGAATCCGTTAGTATATGACTAGATGGTGGCCATCTAGTTGCGGGTACAGCAAAGTGGAGTAAACTTGGACTGTCCCAGTCCACCCAGCTGTGAACGGGTACCTCGTAAGGATGGGAGAGCCACATTAACTCGGAGCACCTAGCGGCTGCAAGAGTTGTATGATCCTCAGGTACAAATTGTGCCGTTTGAGAGTGCTATCCAATGACCGAGGGGGCAAACAAAGCGCCTTTGAGCAGGTGTTCAGGATATTGGCGCTAAATATATGAATAAAACAACTATAACGGAGACAAGTCAGAGTTGTAGTTACAATGCAGTAACACTGCTTTGGAGAAGATAAACAAAATGTCTTCGCTCTTAACCAGAAAAAAATGGTTATTTTAGTGGGTGCATGCAACTGATTCTGTATAAACGCCTGCCAAGTTCGTTCCAATCGCAAGTCCTCTAGTTTTTAGTTATTTGAATACGTCCACGTTGTTTTGTTACCATTATCATTCACACTCGCACGTGGCCTTGTTGATAAGGCCAATATTACTGTTATAAACCTAATGAGGTATGGAATTACCGATACTCTGAGGTGATTAACGGAAGTTACGACATTGGAAATACGTCTCCGCTGATGACGAAAATCGCCATGCCAAATAATTAAATTGCACTTTTTTCAAACTATCATTTTTATACAACCCTATCAAAATATAATCTGATTTGGGCGTCGATGAGATTTGCCCACGCCGAGTGCACACATACAGTATGCTTTTTATCAGCTGACATTAGCTCGTGCGTGGTCGATTTCATTTATTCCATTACAGTTCACATGTTTTCAGCTGAC
This sequence comes from Haliotis asinina, assembly GCF_037392515.1. Taxonomy (NCBI): domain Eukaryota; kingdom Metazoa; phylum Mollusca; class Gastropoda; order Lepetellida; family Haliotidae; genus Haliotis; species Haliotis asinina. The sequence continues at coordinate 21,582,986 of NC_090292.1, read as the reverse complement.
CTTAAACCCCACGTCTAAACAGACTGGCCAATTTGAATCAATCCGTGAAGATCCGGTCTTCATCAACCATGCTTATTTACTCTCTTGAGTCAGTGTGGATTTTAACTAAGGAAGATCCGGTCTTCAAAAACCCATGCTGACGGTGTGTGGATTTGTGCGTAGAGTTCTGGTCACGAATCAGCTGAAGCTGAGCTCTGTCGAGCTCGGAGATTGCTTGGATAGGTGACCGTGTTTGGCAGCTGGACTACTGAGTGTTTCTAGGACTTCTGTCCTGCCCACGACGAGCACATCAGCCATATGCCACCCGGCAGCTTGGGTTATTCGGGGTAATAATCAGATTATGATCACAGCGTTCAGTTTGCAACTAGTGGACACTAGACGCTATATAAATGAATTATTATTACCATTATTATGCGTGTCGTACGATCGCCGCTTTTAGCAATAAATCCAGCAATATCACCACAAGGAACACAAGAAATGGGTTTCACACTTAGTAGCAGTGTGGGGACTGAACTCGAGTCTACAGCGTGAAGCTTTAAGCACTGCTTGTCACGTAACAGCGCATATAAATGGTCGAAAATGGACACGACCAGTGATCGAAGTGATGAGCACCGGTAAACTCCACCGTGGCACTACACGTCTTTTTGGAAAAGCGGGGTGCCCTTTGTTTCATTAGATGTTAAAAATGCTATCGAGTATGGTAGTGAATTAATTTGTCAATAAACGATAACTTGATTTGGTTTTGGTTAATTTTTGTAAAGGGAGTGAAGCGTGAGCGTCGTTGCAACCCCACCCCTCTCGACACGGGTACAGGTACATGGAAGTGTAATGTACCATTCGACCCTCAATTACGTAAGTTGTTAAGAGGCGAGAAACTACATGACTAGTATGTTTTCAGGTTCCCTGGTCACCCGTGAAGGTCCCGGGGTAGAATATGCCTTCAGCAACCTATGCTTGCCACAAAAGGCGACTATGCTTTTCGTAAGAGGCGACTAACGGGATCGGGTGGTCAGACTCACTGACTTGGTTGACACATGTCATCGGTTCCCAATTGTGCAGATCGATGCTCATGTTGTTGATCACTGGATTGTCTTGTCCAGACTCGATTATTTACAGACCACCGCCATATAGCTGGAATATTGCTGAGTGCGGCGTAATAGTAGGGTTGATAGTAGACTGTATTAGATTTAACGATATGCCATATATATATACATATGTATATATTTGTGTACATATGCCATTAATAGGATGATGGAAAACAAGCATGTCAATAGCGTTCTATCTCCAGCACAACGAGATTCATGGGTTGCACGTGCGATTGCGACACGAGATGGTGGTTCATATCATGTGATCAAAAAGCTATCTCTCATTGGCTGACTGCGTCCAACAGGTAAACCCGACACCACCTCTCAGAGGGCGTAAAGCTCGAGCCCAGATATTGACAAGACAAATTGACATATAAACACATCAAATCCCTTGACTCGTGATTTCCATGCGCACGACATGAACATCTGCGTGTAATAAAATTGATTACCACCGAGCGCCTTCTGTTGGGCAGATTGCTCGACGAGGACAAGTGTGTGTGAGTGAGTGAGCGAATGAGTATCATTTTATGCCGCTTTTAATGTTCCAGCAAAATCACGGCACATTGTACCCGTGACGAGCAAACGCTATCCCACCGTCCCTAGGCGAGTACAAAAAAAAAAAAAAAAAGAAAAAGAAAAAAACACGACGGGGTCTGTGAATAAAACATAAGCTTCATTTGCCACTTTTATTAATGTTTTAGAATTAAAGAGTCAGTGTAAATAATGGAATCAAAACATACGGAAATACGGAATACTCTTTACTGTTGATGATGCAATTTGAGGTGGTACGATCCAGACTTTTTCAGCGACATTTCAAAGGAGTGCGAAATGGCATTCAGATCGGATTCAGAATAAAGTCAGCAATATCAGAGCGGGAACGAACTGAACATTAAGAGTGAGTGAGTGAGTGAGTGGGTGGGTGGGTGGGTGGGTTGGTTTTACACATTGTACCCCCGTTGGGAATCTAACCGATATTCCACTGAAGAACTAAATTGTTGCCATAATCTCTGCTTGTACTGATGCATTTCATGAAACGCTTGGCACCGTAAGGGATATTTATTATTATATTTGTGTTACAATTTGGGATTCTGGTACACATTTGAAAGTCAAGATACAATAATGCCGGTATAATTATTATGTATGTATTCACTGTGTTGGTACCGCAGGAAGAATGGGCCACTGGCCGTGTTAACAACCATTGGATAGTGCTTAGATATAAACAGATCACCACAACGATTTAGCTGAGAGTGAGTGAGTTGGTTTTTTAAAGCCGTTTGTAGCAATATTCCAACATTATCACGGCGGGGGACACCAGAAATGGGCTCACCAGAAGCGAGCGCGTTAACCACGGGCCTACCCACAGTCCCTATTTAGCCGGGAAGGGAAGTATTACCCCGGTGACCTTGTCGGTTTAGGCCCGACACTCCGCCAACACGTCCCCCCACTCAAAAAATATGAAAAAGAATAAGAAAACCCCTTAAAACAGTATCAGGCTAACTGCACCCCCCCCCCACCCCCCCGGACAATTGCCCCTGGCTATCTGTCCCCCATCCATTGTGCCGCCCCCCCCCCCCCCCTCATTACAAAATACACAAACTAAATATTATGATGTTATTTTTATTAATAGCACTAAATAACACCACAGCACATCATCTTTAGATTCAATACGAGTATCAATTCATTTAAAAAGACAGATTGTGGAATTTGGCTCTTAAAAATTCCCATGTGTGCATGGAGTCATATACCTCAACAACACGTGCAAGTCTGTTGGCACTGGCACGGGAGGTTTTTCATTTGGGGGGCGGTTCCTGGCCATGGGATGATGGGATTAACTAATCTGCATTGGGTGTATGTTGGTCAGTATGGTCATTAGAATGTTTTTTTCTATGATAGCCTGTGGCTTTCAAGATGTGACTCCAGATTAAGTGAAAGGTTTCACAGCAATTAATAATTTCAGCTCATCTAGCAAAGGCCACATTAGTGAACAACTTTCTCCAAGATTAATTTTCTCCAAAATTACTATCAATTACATGTTTTAGTTGGTGTGGTGTTATTATGGGGGGCACTTGTCCCAGGGGGCAATTACCTACACACAAAACGCGCACATGCACGCACACACACACACACCAAAACACCACCAGCTAAACTCAAACCTATATAATACAAGAACGCAAACATGACAACGGTATTTTTACTGGGCCTATACTGGGCATATACTGAGTGTAATAAATAAGGGAACATCATTTTATGCCAGTGTTCCTTCAATTATACCGATTTCCTCCCACAGGGCTCTTCAAAGCTGCTGATGAAAACTGGAAAATATTAGGGCAATATTTCGATTTTCCTGTGTTCCGTTATTTGTTTGTCTCAGTATGTTTGTGCCCTCGCGGTTTGATGGCCATTCGTACCACAGAGAACAGACAAATGAACTGTATGTAGATCTTAACGGTATCTGTATTACAATTGAATAACGTCCTACTTGGCAGGATTCCAGATATCACGGCGGCCTGTAAATAATCGAGTCTGAAACTAGACAATCAAGAAATTGACACGAGCTTTAATCCAAGCAATAAAGATACGAAGCCTCAGTGACATCAGCAAGTCGGTGCCTGACTACCCGATCCCGTTATCCTTTGTTGCGTCATGGCGGGTGGGGTGGGGGGTAGTCCACTAGTAAGCGCGTCAGCTCATCACGCGGCATATCTGTGTTCGGGTCCGCTTATGGTTACACTATTTAAGGAAACCAGTGCGTCATGACAGACTGGTTGTCAATTGCAATGCATGCTGTCTTTCTTTTCAGTAGTGAGTGAGTTTGGTTTTACGCCGCGTTTTAGCAATATTCCAGCAACATAACGTCGGGGGACGCTAGAAAATGGGCTGAACACATCGTACCCAACGTGGTCAGGTAATGAGACTCGCTGACCTGGTATCCCAGTTGCGCAAATCAATGCTCATGATGTTGATCACTGGATTGCCGGTCCAGATTCGATTATTTACAGACATCCAGCTTATAACTGGGATACCGCTAACAAACGAGAAACCAATACAATTGATGCAGAAGTGACCATTTGCTGAGGGATGTAATATATTACAGTTTTGTACAAATAAACAACCTATCCACACAGTTTACAAACGACTAAATTCCTTCTTCACCCCTCCGCCATATATCTCCCCATCCTCTCTGTCTCACTTAAAAGCCTAGTCGTCTCCCCGTAGATATTTACAACAAACGCATGCCAGGCTATTCCGATAGGTTAGTTATTACTGGGAGTATTTCCATCAAGGCTTTACCGAAGTGTGGGAGGTGGTTGTCTCGTAGCAACTTTATCTCTCGTAATTTCCTTTTATTCTCGGGAAAAAACGTGTTTTGAATCCGCTGCTCGAGCCATCCCCAAGAACCGGCTTTTCAGAGAAATTACATGCAGTGATGGTTTGCTCGGGCACGGCCTTAATTGGTTTCCAATAACAACCAGATTAAGAACTTCCCATGAGCCTGGATTAAAGCGTAGCTTATTTCGAACTATTGTGTGATGTATATAGTGGGAAGATGTGGCACAATAGCGACTTTTTTTTTGTCTACAATCGCAAACTGATCATAGTAGCTGAGTGTGACATTAAACAACATGCATCCAAAGTCTCTCTTGGACTGTCACAGAGAAACACGTACGGATCCGGTTTAGTACCAGTCTTCAGCAACCCATTCTTGTCGTAAGGGACGACTAACGGAATCGGGTGCCCAGACTCGCTGGCTTGGTTGACATATGTCATCGTGTCCCAACTACGTAGATCGATGCTCATGATGTTATTCACTGCATTGTCGGGTCCAGACTTGATTATTGACAGACTCGTGGTTAAAGCGTTCGCCCGTCACGTGGAAAGACCCAGGTTCTATTCCGGATATGGGTGTAGCCCATTCCCTGTGTTCCCTGATCATTGCTGGAATACTGCTAAACGTGTCGTAAAACTAAACTCATTCTCTCACTTTCATCATCACCATCATCATCATCATCACCATCATCATCATCATCATCATCATCATCATCATCATCATCATCATCATCACCACCACCATCACCACCACCACCATCATCATCATCATCATCATCATCACCATCATCATCATCGTCACCGTCATCGTCATCATCATCACCATCATCATCACCATCATCACCATCACCATCATCGTCATCGTCATCACCATCATCATCACCATCATCATCATCATCACCATCATCATCATCATAGAGGGCGTTGATGTGTGCTCATTCTGTCACCCATTGGGTTTTAGACACAGCGATGATACAAGTGTTTAAATATATTTAGACACTGCTCACCTATGTGGGGAATCGAACCCGGTTCTTTTACAAGACCAGCGAACGCTTTAACCACTGGCTACCCAACCACCCCCAAGTTTGATGATCGTGTGTTAATGCTACTGATCAGTATATATATATATAAAGCATGGCTATGTCATCACTACGAATACACTTGTTGTGTCACTTTATCTCGTGAAGTAGCCCGTCACGAAATCCTAGGTTCGATTCCCCATATGAACACCACTTCCGGTGTCCCCCGTAAAACTAAACTCACTCACTCTTTCGTAGTTAACTACGAGTACCATCACGAAGGGGCGTATTCATCATCAGTAAAACATCCTGTATGGCAACCCGGGTGGTGTCACAGCGCTTAACCCATTATCCCAACTACAACAAGTCTTGAGTTCGAATCCCAGAAGTGCATTTGAGCACCAATGCCCAAACTGTCGATTCCAACCTCCAAGAATTTCCAAATTTGCCGTCTCATCACGCTCACACTGAAATATATATATCAAAGTGGCGTTACATTCACACCCATTCACCCAAACTGATTTAAAACAAACCGATAATTACCCTTGGCTTATTCGCAACAACTCAAATATCTTTCAGAAGTCACGTTGACCTGGGTGTCGAAAAATTACACCTCACATCAACAATTGTTTTAGGCTTTGGGGGAATATTGAGTGATTTGATACAGACTTGAAAATTATCAGGTAATTAACAGATAATCAACAGGTAATAAACGATTGCAACGCGGGTGCATAATTAGATTTGACACCAGTAGAATGAATTACAATTTAGTGCTCGTAAATTGTGTGCTGACATCATCAAAAGTTCCCAACCGAATTAAAATACCACCACACCCTCGAAATGGCCCACAGAGGAATCGATACCGTTAAAGAAATAACACATTTCTCTAGATTACAAGATGTACATGTCAGAAACCGTTATGCTTATGGAGAAGGTACCGCATAACAGCTTGTCGATTTCAATAGAATAGTTTGTATTATCTCTACAATGGCCTAGCCTTGGTTTCCACGGGCAACGCAGACTAAAGTTTCCTTTCCAAAAGTACACGTGCGTGTGATCGCGTTGCGGTGCGTATATTCTTAGACAGTCAATTAATACTTGTTAGCAGATTTTGCAAAGAGAGACCTGTAAATGTCTGAAAACTCTGGGGTTTTTTTTAACCGTGGGCCTTTACACTTATGCGTGCTGAAGCGAGTCTGGTTTTGCGCCGTTTTTAGTTATATTCCAGCAATATCACGATGGGAGACCTCAGAATTGGGCTTTAACACACTGTACCTGTGTAAGATGTGGAAATCGAACCCAGGTCTTTGTCGAATATTTATCAGCAAATTGCTATTATTGAAAAAATCTCATACATACTTAGTCATAATTGTCATACAAAAGTATATTGTTTGAATATTTTTTTAAAAATAATGTTATGATAGAGTGTGTTGCTGTGATGTCCCTTTAAAACACTTTTATTATATTCTTAGTATGGCTATTATTCTAAGTATGGCTGGGCGGAAAAGAGATGCCGAAATACTCCGATCGTAAATACAAAACACGACTATCATACCCGTATTAACACAACACTATTGAATACAGTGGAGTAGCTTAGTGGTTAAAGCGTTCGTTCGGGTTCGATTCCAGTCGTGATGTTGCAGAAGCACCGCTAAAAGCGGCGTAAAAATAACCTCACTCACTCGTTCATAATTAGCCACCGTCATGAACGAGCATAACCTTCCACTACCGACAGTTTACTTGGACGTACTATGTGATTAGGGAGGTCTTCTGAAGTCATCGAAACGGTGGGACAGCCTAGTGGCTGAAGCGGTCGGAGACCCGTGAAAGTCCCGGGGTAGAACAGGTCTTCAGCAACCCATGCTTGCCATAAAAGGAGACTATGCTTCTTGTAAGAGGCGACTAACGGGATCGGGTGGATCATGCTCGCTGACTCGGTTGACACATGTCATCGGTTCCCACGTGCGCAGATCGATGCTCATGTTGTTGATCACCGGATTGTCTGGTCCAAACTTGATTCTTTACAGACCGCCGCCATATAGCTGGAATATTGCCGAGTGCGACGTAAAAGTGAAGTCACTCACTCACTAAAGTGGTCGGATATCATGCCGAAAATCCGGGCTGATTTCCCACATAGGTAAAACGTGTGAAATAGTTGATATCATCAAAATGTCAGCTGATATCCAACATATCAACACGAGTTGATAAAGTAACAAATATCTTTACCTTTATCAACGTGTGTAGACATAACTGATATCAGCAGAGGAGGAGATTCTACTTATCATCCAAAATCATTCTTCATTAGTCTGGAATGAAAAATATACATCTCTGAACACAGTACTGTCATTAGATTTGCAGTGCAGTGGTGTCATAGCATTAGGACGTCATCAACTCGTGACGTCATAGCACTGTCAGGGCATTATACAAAACCTACTGTCAAAGCGATATCTCCTAGGCGATATTGTCTGATCTCACACAAGCGATATCTCCTGTGGAACAGTTTTGGATGATAAACCCATTTCTGGAGTCCCCCGTCGTGATATTGCTGGAAAATTGCTAACGCGGCGTAAAACTACATTCACTCATTTACGCACGCGTTGTTTTCAAGGTGTCAGTAAAACTGTTAAAATGTTTTGTGGTAGGCGTGTGTAGGGTATTTGAAAGTATGAGGCTTTAGTGACAAAACAGATGATAGATGCACTTTCCTAATTTGAATATCCTTGGTTCCTTTAAGATAAACAAATGACTTGCCAACGTATATGCTTCGGAGCGCTCCCATCGGATGTTATGTCGTCGGAATGACACAATCCACCCAAGGTTTAGAAGAGATATACGTAAAAAATAGGATACGTTTCGACTGAAGCTGTTGGGAGATATATCGGAGTCAGTCAATGTTGATATGATAATAGTGAATGTTTTGAGAATGCAGCACAGCTTACATTTAACCAAGACAATTGTTTACTGGAGATTACATTTGCTACGGGTTTCATTTGGAAACACAAAAAGACTGCTGGAAACAAACACTAACAGCTGTGTGATGCAGGAGGATTGCCCAAATTAATAGTCTTCGATCGGTGATTTATCGACCTTCTTGAAAACTGTCAAAATCAAGAATGACACTCCGTGCACGTGTATGGGGCAACAGCGTTGTGCACGTGTCTCCCGTGCGTTGTCTTTCGGGGTTGTGATAAGGAGAAACGATATGTCTATCCTTGTTTGTTAACGGCTATACTTCCTAGTCAAATTGAAAGTTCAGGTTCCCCTACCTTTGTTAAGAGAGTAATGGATGAGTGAGTGAGAGAATTTAGTTTTACGCCGCACTCAGCAATATTCCAGCTATATGGCGGCAGTCTCTAAATAATCGAGTCTGGATCAGACAATCCAGTGATCAACAACATGAGCATCGGTCTGCGCAACTGGGAACTGACATTTGTCAATCAAGTCAACGGACCTGACAACCCGATCCCGTTAGTCGCCTCTAACGAGAAGCACAGTCACCTTTTATGGCAAGCATGGGTTGCTGAAGGCCTATTCTACCCCGGACCTTCACGGGCCAGTCCCTGGACAAATGACCGTGTGTTAGCAGCCTGGCTCCTGATAATTTCCCGGACTTCAGTTCCGCCCCACAATGGAACACATGATACATGTAGTCTCACCTTAGGCAAGTGAGTTTCCTCACCCAGTAGTAAATGGGTACCCGGTGGGATAAGTCATGTGTCTATAACCTTCTAGCGCCTTATATCAAGAAGCACGGGTTATCCGAGTTATGTTATTTTTGCGACTGAACAAGCCCATTTGTTGTGGGGAGGGAGTATTGGGAGATCTCTTAGAATCCTCAGACGTGCATCATTTCGGAGACTCTCTCATCATCATGATCATTATCTTTGTCGTCGTCGTCATTTCTGTCCATTGTCTCCATTGACATAGTCGTGAAATCACATGCATGGGTTAGAATCAGTCGTCAGCGACCGACCCATGCTTGTCGTGGAGGCGACAGACAGGGCCCGGTGGTCAGGCTCGCTGACTTGGCTGACACGTCATCGTATTCCAGATCGGAGCTCATGCTGTTGATCACTGGATTGCCGATGTTTAAGTCATTGATCATCGACATCATCATCGTCCTCGTCGTTGTCAACCGTGTAAATTCACTTTAATAATCCAGTTAACTCCGGATCATACTTGTCATCATCATCATCATCATCATCATCATCATCATCATCATCATCATCGTCGTCATAGTCGTCGCCATCGTCGTCGTCATCATCATCGTCGTCGTAAGTCTTTCACATCATCGTTATCCGACTGCAACGGAAAAAACTGTCACAATCACCTTCCCGATCAATACTCGAAAGACTTCCTGACAGTCATTGTCTGTTTCCTTGTGTATCTTCCCATACCGCTTCACCCAAGCTCAGTCCGCCAAACCTTGGCGATGCTGTCCACTGCAAGCAAGGTATTGATTTATACCAGCTCTGGACCAGTTGATATCAGAAATACATCTCGCAGAGATATCCATCATCCCAGCCTTCTGTAAGTAGAGGTCCATGCAAACCTTAACGTATGTCTGCCCGCTTATGTCCGCCATCGTTGTTTGACCCCGCCAGTTCACACGTCAAACGGGGTTATCGGAAATGAAACAAAATACAACGTCCGAGTCAAACATACTGGTTTGACCTGCAGTGGTTTAATCAAGAACAGGGGTTTATGACCGTTGCCTATGACCGCTACGTGTACTTTACCTGGAGACACGGGAATATAGGCAGTTGAACCCTGCATATCTGGACCCTAGATATCCAGAAACCTCAGCTTCTGGACAGTATTAACATGATAAAAAACGGTGAATACTTAAAATTCTTCATTTTGCTGGCAGACCATTTAAACTTGGAAGGGAGGAGGGGGAATGGGTAGTGTTTGCGACTGAGCATGCTTATGTCTGGGGGCTGGGGGGGTGGGGGTGGGGGGTGGGGGTGGGGCTCGAGTCAAACACATATCTGTGAGATCATACAGCAACCCAGTCATACCCAGTTCCCAACGACATTACCCCCACCCACCTCCATCCTCCCCTCCCGATCACGTTCTTGAAACCCCCAGCCCCACCTCAACCTCCTGCATTCACCCCATGAAATTCTCAACGTGTTGCAACAAATGGGTTGCCCGTCGACCAACATACTATTTCATGCAAGCATTCAAAATCATATTCAACCACCAATGTGCATCTCTCGTGACAAGTAACGTTAGTGTGTAAAGACGAGGGTTGTCCCCCGCCCAGCTGGAATAGATAACTGAATCAATCAAACCAGCCCATCACCTTCCCAGCGGTTTGTCAGGTGGTGATTACCAGGGGGATAATTTTGATAATTATCTGGTTACGTAAACATACTTTTATTTAACGTGCACAGTAAACAAAGTCACAGGCGAGAAGATTACAGCATTTCAACCCTAATGTATGAACATATATTAAGCGTACAAAATGTATCGCCTGAGAAAACGGAGACATATGTTGGTGTTTCTCGGGATAACGACTCGTCGATATCAGCCGATAAGCAAGTATATTACACCTCATCACAACACTGGCCTACCGCGTGCCCAATTTACACAGAGCATTCAATAATACCTTCAACAAACAAACCCGATCACACCCCTAGAGAAACTAAGCATTTTGAGCTACAAGACCCTCCCCTGCTTCAGAGCACAGGGGCACGGGGGCGACGAGTTATCGATGTAAACAAACCACCTCCAGGAACTGCTATCATATAATCTCTATTGGTGCACGCGCAGGAAAATGTCTGCACGTGCTTAAAAAATTAGTCGCGTGCCAAGCGCGCGCCTTAAACGTTACAAGCAGCTCCTTACAAGTGGTAAGCGCTGGTGTCGCCAGAAAACGCCTGTTCATTCGGAAGACGGCGATGATCCTACACTATCTCGCGTGATAACAACCAAACGTTCAACTGAAGCATAATTACACATGCTTTAGCTTATAATCAATGCCAGAGACATGATAGGGAGAGATCCGGTTCGGGATATGCTATAAATTTTTAAACACCTTGCGCTGAACGCGCTACCGATAAGCTCAGTCGGCGAAAACCGATCCTGCGACAAGAAAACACCTACCTTTATGCATTCCGGTGAAACGGTCCTTTAACACTGTCAATTCGTAAATTTGTCCAAATTCTTCGAATATGGGTCTAAGATCCTTTTCCTCCAGATTCCGAGGTATTTGTCCAACGAACAGTTTAATGGCATCTTGGTCCTTCATTGGGATTGTTGTTGCTATTCCGCCGTGCCCTCCAACATTCAGCTCACCTACGATACCGTTTTGAAGTACAGCAGCCATATTGTTGTAAATACTCACACTAGGGGAAATGAAAGTTGCGCCGTAGCATCTTATTTACATAGATAATAATGGTTTCCCGGCATTCCACGGGACTAATCAATTTCAGGCACTTCCGTGCGCCCTGCCGTTCAGTCAGCTACCAGTGGCAATTAGCGCCAAGCTCTCTCTCTCCTCTTAGAAGCCTACGAGTCGAGCTAGTTTGACAGACCGCGAGTGTCGAGCAAAGATCTCGTTGCTATCGAACACGAAAACATTAATATCATTTTTTTGTTTATCACACTGACCGGGAAACCTAACAGAATTGTCTACAGATGCCATAGTCTCGTTTTATTATTTATCCGACTCGGAGTAACCAGGAAAATATCGATCGGTTTTTCACGATCACCAAAGCTCTGTTTACGGTTCTGTCAGGGAGTTAGGACTCTTCAACGTGATTTTAGCTAAGAAGTACGGGTAATTATAAATATTTTAGAGAGTCAAATTACCCCTGCATTACTTCAAGACGGTAACTGTTGCCTCAGTGGATGGGCCTGAACATTAGAAGCACGAATTAACCGTTTTTTCGCAGGCAAGACCGCGTGGTGCCCAAAATAGACACGCATGTTCGAGATCACCATACACGTGAGCCATTCATCGGCCTACCTGAGGTTTTCAGGTCCATAGATATACAAAGTGTGCAGTGCAGGTATAAATCATCAAAAGCGAACTCCAGTGGAGGCTTATTGTGTTCTGGAGACTCTGCAATTGTATTGCTGCTAGGGGTACTGATATTTTCACTCAGTTAAAGTAATGATTGAAAGTATTAAACAGTATTCAGTGTGTTCACAGAGGCAATACATGCATGGTCAAGTGCATGCAATAATGTAGCATGCATAAATATGTGTATGTGGTTGAGTGACATTTGTTAATAAACAAATGCATAAATAGATGCATATGCATAAATAAATAAATAAATAAATAAGGGAACTGTATAAGGCAAGAAAAAAAGAATTTTGAGCAAATGATAAAAACATAGAATAATGCTGTTGATCACAGGATTGTCTGGATTGTCGATTATTCACAAACCGCCAATACTGCTTAAAGCGGTGTAAAACTAAACTCATTCACTATCATAAGCACCGTCAGTAAGCACCGCCATCGTAAAAAGTATCCTCCTCCTCATCATCATTATCGTGAAATCCTGACCATCGGCGCCACCACCACCACCATCATCACCATCATCATCATCATCATCATCATCAAATTTAATATCTTAAATACCCCAAGGCAACATGTGGAACTGTCACTACCACCTTCCTGATCAATATTTCAGCAACATAGCGTCAAGGGACACTAGAAACTAGTGTGGGGAATCGAACCCGGGTCTTGCCCGGGTAAATTCTTTAACCACTAGACCTTCCCGTCGTCCTAACCCACTTGAACTCTCACGACCATACAACGCGTCTGTGCTTGTCGTAAGAGACGACTAACTGGATCTGATTGACACATGTCATCGGTTCCCAATTGCTCAGATCGATGCTCATGTTGTTGATCACTGGATTGTCTGGTCCAGACTCGACTATTTACAGACCGCCGCCATACAGATGGAATATTGCTGAGTGCGGAGTAAAACTAAACTCAACTCACGGTTCGAGTTGCTTAGATCAACAACATCACACATATACAGTGGCCTGCAATGCCACTTGATCTTAATACCAATGGAGACGCTTGGGACATTATTGGACATCGTGTTTTATGGTATCCATATTCACCCCAAGATTCTGGATGACCTTGCACTGGCGTTATAGAGTGAATCCCAGAACATTACACTGCAGCTTGTATTTGTGCTCATGGTGGTCATGCGCGTTAATGAACACTGCTTTACTGTCCCAGATTTACTTGAACCTTTATGATAACATCTTACTCCATCAGTGCAGCTCATTTCGCCCAAGTGTTTCACAGATACATGCTTTTGGTGATTTGTAAGCACACCATTGCTCAAGACAGTTTCATGTCATTTTGATTATCGTGTGTATTTTTTTTTTACTTTTCCATTGCATCATACCATGATTTGCAATTTCAGTAAATGAAAATGTAACGAGGCCAAGCATTTGTGTTCCTTAACATTTTATGAAGAGTATGGATAGGCCAAAATATTGTCGAAAATGCGTGATATTGAGCATTTAAAGATAAACCTATTTACCAACATTTCTACAAAAAATAATTCGATTCGTGTGTTTGCCTTGATATAGCCTAAAGGAGGTGTAACACAATGGTAATGCCTCTTGGAAATAAATCCACTTAGTGTGTGGAAGGCGAACACGCCGCCTGCTGAACCACCTTCTACAAATGATGGCGTCTCATAGTAAACACGTGTCTTGTAATTTTTTAGTTACACCGACAAACGTTACCCTCAAACTCGTTATCCAGATAACATATTCACCTGGGGCGGTGGGGTAGCCTAGTTGTTCAAGCGTTCACTCGTCATACCGAACACCCTGGTTCGAGTCCTCACGTGTGTACAATGTGTGAAGGCCATTTCTGGTGTCCCCCGCCGTGATATTGCTGTAATATTGGTAAACGCGGCGTAAAATTAAACTCACTCTCACATTCCCATCTGGAGTATGTCACCTTCGATGCTTTGGTGTCAATCACTGGATTGTTTGGCCAAGACGCGATTATTTACAGATCGCTGCCATATCGATGAATGCGACTGGGCTCAGTGTTGAACAACAAACAAAAGCTTACATACACATATGTATACACTTGATAGCCCTGCACGTCCTACTCCGCAATATTTTACGTTGTAATATGATCGATAATCAAGTCTGGACCAGACAATCCAGGAATAGACACCGGGAACACTTAACTGGGTCACGATGACATGCATTAGTCACGTCAGCGAGCCCGATTACTGCTTCCTCTAGTCGCGTCGAGAGACAAGCGAAAATCCAGGATAAAATAGTCCTTCAGTAACCCATGTTTGCCACAAATGGCGACTATGCGTGTAAGAGGCGACTAACGGGACCGGGTGGCCTGGCTCGCTGACTTGGTTGACACATATCATCGGTTCCCAATTGCGCAGACAGATGCTCCTGACGTTGATCACTGGATTGTCTGGTACAGACTCGATTATTTACGGACCCCCGCCTATGGCTGGAATATTGCTGAGTCTGGCTTAAAACTAAACCCAATCGCTCGCTCCTGAGACATACAGTGGTTGTGAAGACATGGATCTTCACTTCACTATGGGGAAATAGTTTCCTAAGTTTGCTTGCCATCCGGGCTTGCCATCCGGGCTAGCTATGTCCGCGAGTAACCAGCCCACAGCCCACATAATAATCCACTAGTCCGAAATTTGAATACAAGCTGCATTAAATGACTATAACCTAACAAGTCGTAGAGAGGGATCTATTTAGAATATGGGTAGTCGTACCTGTGGCTATGGAGATTTACTGTCCCGACAGGATTTTTACAAGCCACGAGCTAGCGGGACAGTGAATGTTTCGCACATTGCTTCACACCAAAGAGGCACTCACACCATCAGAAAAGAACTGAAGTAGCACTTGGTGACTATGTTAATTCTTCTTTATAAGTGATGTCATTCATAATGCACCACAACATTCTGCTTGACTGGGGGGGGGGGGGGGGGGGGGGCATGCAAGGGAAGCGAAAAATCTGAAGGATGTGTTTTTATCATTGTAAACTACAGGAAGGAAAGTTGATCTGTATCATAAATTGTGAGTATGTGATGGGAAATGACGGGTTGTTTGCCTCTGAATGTGATGCCATGGTACCATAATGATGTGATGTCTATGTTTCAAATAAAACTCTTTTGGGACCTTGTACTTAAAATGTTTATGAATGTAGACTTAATCTCGTTGATGTCTGGGTGAGTGAGTGAGTGAGTGAGTTTAGTTTTACGCCGCACTCAGCAATATTCCAGCTATATGGCGGCGGTCTGTAAATAAGCGAGTCTGGACCAGACAATCCAGTGATCAACAACATGAGCATCGATCTGAGCATTTGGGAACCGATGACATATGTCAACCAAGTCAGCGAGTCTGACCATCCGATCCCGTTAGTCGCCTCTTACGACAAGCACAGTCACCTTTTATGGCAAGCATGGGTTGCTGAAGGCCTATTCTACCCCGGGGAGACCTTCACGGGTTGATGTCTGGCTGGAACAATGCCGTTGTGTTGTTAAGTCCAACGAACTCAAGTCAAACCAACTCAATATATCAAACTGCAGTTATGCGCTTGCTTTGTAGTGTCGGGCCAGTGCCTATCAGGTTTGCGCGTGTCTGTATGGCTCACATTCATTTCTCACCGCACGCTGATATTTTAAGAGTGAGTGAGTTTGGTTTTACGCCGCTTTTAGCAGCAGTCCAGAAATATTACGGGAGTCCGCAGAAATGAGCCTCACACATTGTATCCCAGATGAGAATCAAACCTGTGATTCAAGCAGTGTGGAGCATTTGTTGTAGTTGAAATACATATACGTTTTATCTGAAACCGTCATGTTTTACAAAACAGAAAACCAAGAAAGCAAACCCAAAATTCAATACATTCACTATCTGGATCCTGTCATGACTAAGGGGCGCAACCCCAAGGTCATCATGTCTTGACGATATCATAACCTTGGGACGATCCAGTTATTGGGAGGCCGAGGCTGCCAGGGTAATTACCATGCACTGCCTAATAATCAACCATAACAACCAACCATAACAACCAACCATAAGTCCAAACACGACCTGCCAAATGGGCTCAGTATAATCCGCAGAGTCGATAAATCGAACAAGGTGGAGGGAGGGTGGATTTCCTTGTGGATCAATCGTGTGGCTTATTGACCGATGTCCCCACCCCCACCCCCACCCCTCTCTGTCAATCTGTCTGTCTCTCTCTGTGTCTGTCTCTCTGTGTCTGTCTGTCTGTATCTCTCTCTCTCTCATTCATTGTGAATTCCGTTTGCATGAAAAGGAGACATTGGTTGTTCGTGAGCTTAAGGAAATTTAGACGTGTTTACGTTTGCCTCAGTTCTGCCATAGAGCGAATAGTCCGTGTTCAATGGAGCAAAAACAAAAACAAAGCACAAAAATAAGAAATAAAAACAATGTAGAAATGCTTCGCTTGGGAACGATGAATTTAATCTGCAAACTGTTGGGGATTTCAGCGTGCGCGTCTGTATGCGTGTGTATGCGTGAGTGCGTGTGCGAATCGCAAGTCAACAGAACAGCCTTTTGCTCCCTGAAAGCCGAGTGGAAGTCTCTCTCTTTCGCACGCACGCACGCACGGACGCCTGCACGCGCGCGCGCGCACACACACACACACACACACACCAAGCTTGAAAGCCAGATCAACTGAACAGGCAAAGCATTAATTCCAGGAAGCTGCAAGTCTCAAAGAGAACGAAACTGACGCTTCCTGTATTTTGCGCTGCGCATTTATCAACGGAAGTCAATAACTAAACAATCGATAGTCACACCTACGATTAAGTTCTATCGAAGAGTCGACAATAGCAATATATCGATATTTCGCTGCACTGTTGCAACACTACTGCATACTGTTCTTTCGGCTGTAGTCCTGAATCAACCATGTTACGTCATGAGGAGATAGATAGGCTGCGTATCCGGGTACAATAGGACTAGCGTACAGTACTAAGGTTGTAATGTCAGTATAGGACTAGAGTTATACTGTCAGTATAGGACTAGTGTTGTACTGTCAGTATAGGACTAATGTTGTACTGTCAGTATAGGACTAGTGTTGTACTGTCAGTATAGGACTAGTGTTGTACTGTCAGTATAGGACTAGTGTTGTACTGTCAGTATAGGACAAGTGTTGTACTGTCAGTATAGGACTAGTGTTGTACTGTCAGTATAGGACTAGTGTTGTACTGTCAGTATAAGACTAGAGTTGTACTGTCAGTATAGGACAAGTGTTGTACAGTCAGTATAGGACTAGTGTTGTACTGTCAGTATAGGACTAGTGTTGTACTGTCAGTATAGGACTAGTGTTGTACTGTCAGTATAGGGTGAGTGACTTGTTATGAAATAATTTCCATGATATTTAAACTAGTTTTCATTAGGTATGACTTCAGTGAGTGAGTGCGTTAAGTTTTAGGCCGCGTTTAGGAATATTCCAGCAATATCACGGCGGGGGACACCAGGAAATGGGCGTCACACCCTGTATCCATGTGAGGTATGACTTAAGGCAGTATATGCATGATAGTAGTCAGTGATATATACTGAAATACCCACATATTTGAAAGCAGTGGATAACGGAAAATGAAACACCCACTCAACATTAATATTCATACCCTCTCCAAACAAATACAGTAGGTACAGTACCCAATTTAGCTCAATCTTATCTGGAGCTCAAAACCTTCCGTATCTGTCAGTTCCGTTATATATTACGTCATCCCATCCCCCTACCCCCATCCCCCATCCCCTCACCCCCGACCCAGTCCATCCATGTCTCAGTCAAGTCAACCGGTGGCACCCATCCTGCGTCATGATTACAAACTGTAAGTAGTTTATTCCATCGCTACTGCTCCATAGATCAGTTCGTACCCAATCTACCCCGGCGGCGTGCTCAGAAGTTTCAAATTTAGTTTCAGACGTCCCGGGAAGGACAGAATGTATATTTCGGATTTCCTGAGAGAGCTAGTTTCCAAGGGAGTAGGGGAGTGCCACCAAAGTCAAATTTAATGTCGAATTAAAGGAAGAAAACATCATCCTTGGGGACATCGCCTACACAGACCACGTGTATGAAATTGTAGTAAATTCTACCCCACGTATTAAAGTCAAAATCTACTGTAGACAACTACATCACGATGACAACCACATCAGCCAACCCGTCCCCTCACAACTACAATACCCCCTGCTACTACACACACGCATGCCACGTACACACACACGCGCGCGCGCGCACGCACGCACGCATGTCATGTACACATAGACAGATAATCCCTCATCGGCAGATTTGTTGACTAAGCCTTGGAAACGTTCGTGAAGAGCCGTGGTAGAATAGTCCTTCGATCAGCAGCCCATGCTTGCCATAAAAGGCTATTGTGCTTGGGCGACTAACGGGATAGGATGGTCAGGATCGCTGATTTGGTTGACACATGTCATCGCAAACTTCCCAGATCAAAGCTCATACTGTTGATCACTGGATTGGCTGGTACAGACTCGATTATTAGACCGCCGCCATATAGCTGGAATATTGCTGAGTGCGGCGTAAAACGCAACTCACTCACTCACTATACTAGGAAGTAAATCAAAAGGTGATAAACCCAATCTGTCATTCCAAACAGCCGTATATATTCTGAGACTGCTATATCCCAGTAACTCCACAATCTTTGGTTTGTTACGGTCTGCAGATCTCTCAGAATAGCCTCCGTACGAATGTACTTGCAAAAGTCCCGCTATTACCAGCAAACAATTGCAAAAAATGGCTTCATTGTTTACCCCGACAAGTAGTGTTGTTTAGTAGAACTAAAAACGTAAGTCTATTCTGGGAACGATCTGCCAGTCGTGGAAATACGCCTTCAGTATATATACATCCTCTCTATATATAGCTGGAAGTGTAATATCATCTGTTCCGAATGCTAAAACATGCAATTAAAACTGCATTCGCGGCAGTTGGCCAAAGGGAGACAACTTTGACAGGCGAACCACGGTCGCTTTTCTCGCTGTCTTTCATTTGGTGTTAAATTTGCCGGTTAATAAATACCTGACACTTATCCCCAGCAGACGAGGTGTTTGTAAACAAGACTCTGTTGGTGAATTATACACGGTTTTCGCTTGTGAGTCATAGACTGCCAATCAACATCTTGGCGAAACAAGCAGTCGCGCGGAGGTGCTGAAGCACTGATCAGTATACTCGTGCGGGATTCCTGTCTCGCGTTACGATGCATCGATTTGTTCGTTGTGATATCGAAACACATCGATACATATCATCAGGTGTGAGCAAGTAAGTTACGTTTTACGCCGCACTCAGCAACATTCCAGCTATATGGCGGCGGTCTGAAAATAATCGAGTCTAGACCAGAGAATCCAGTGATCAACAGAATGAACATCAGTTGGGAACGGATGACATGTGTTAACCACGTCAGCGAGCCTGACCACCCGATCCCGTAAGTCACCTCTTACAACAAGCATATTCGCATGTTGTGAAAAGCATAAAGCCTATTCTGCCTTGCACCTTCACAGGTCCACAAGTTGAAGTGAGGAACCACACTGGATATCACTATTAAATTCTTTTTGATTTCCTTAAGCAACGAATTTTGTTAAACGCTCTTCAAACAACACATCCACTGAAGTTTCTATTTAAAAAGGCACAAATAATATAAATAATAAAACAGTTTCGTTAAAACACTCGACCCACTCTTGTTATTCCAGAACAAGCCGTATACCGTCTTATTGGAAGTTACGGAAAGGGACGAGTGTTGACGAATGCCACCGTACAGACTGATCTTCATATGCTGCCTGTGAGAAATTCACGAAACAGCCGCACGGAAACGGGCGCACAATGACCGACACTTCCGGTAGTACGAAATACCGACTTCTCTCAACTAGCGATACATCACAGTTGCGCCCTGTGTGTTTACGACAAACACTGATTGCCTTTGCAGGTCTTTTATCCCAGATGGATTTCCAGGTTGAGGGTGTAAATTTAGATTCCTGTGTAAACCACTCGCACGTGTGTTAGTGGCTTGTAATTAGTGAGCGGATCAGTGTTGCCTCGTTTCAAACTCTTAGATCTCTTGAAGGAAATTCTACCTCCAAGACTACAACGGAACCATGGTTTAGGAGCTTGCGCTGGTGCAAGAGCTAATTTATGCATGAACTGATTTATGCATGCAGTTTACTGCATGGAGGAATTTGCGAGAAGTAAAGTTTTATTCAGAATATGCATCAATACTGTGTATTTAAATTCTAGGCAAATATTAGACGGCAATCTGAATTTTTTTATTTGATACTGAATAAGTTTAGTTTTATACCGCTATTATTAATATTCCCGATTTGTCCGTCAGTAATGACAGTTAATCCGAATTGTGGAACGTTAATGTGTAGACACGTGTTCAGTTTCAGTACAGCTGCTGTAGAATGGGTACCCGTAAGGACATGTGATTCGGTCTACTTTTGTAACACTCATTTTAATTCGCGTTCTCCAGCGAGAGGCCCTATTTCTCATTTCACGAAATTTTGGTTATGACATGATTGTGGTTGAATCTTAAATTATTAGAATTGGTGTAAACGTGAGATCATTATATTAATACTTATTATCGTAATCCCATTGGTCATAGACCCGCGATGTTCCTGGTTAGAATAGATTAGTAACACTTAATTAGCTTGTTTTAAGAGGCAAGGAACCTAGGTGTAGCTGGGATTGCTAGGATATTGCTAAAAGCGACATAAAACCATATTCACTCATTTGAAAGGCGACTAGCGGGACTGGGTGGTCAGGTTCGCTGATTTGGCTGAAATATGCCCCATGAAGATCAATGCTCATGCAGTTGATCACTGAATTGGCTGATCCAGACTCGATTTTTTACAGACCGCCACCGTACAGTTGGAATATTGCTGACTGAGGCGTTAAAAACAAACAAACAAACAAACAACAAACAAACAAACAAACAAACAAACGAACATGTAAATTATTGTCACATCATGACAATCAGCTGAGCTTTTTGAGGCGCCTCTATTTGATGAGTTAGAGTTGCGTCCCTGACGAATGTACGGATCCTCGGCTACAAACATCATTACATGGTTGAATTCACTCGTTGAATTCACATCATGTACGTCACGTCTACGTCATGAGACATTGACACGTTAGGGTGACTGTTATGCTGTTTTTATCTTCGAACGGTGGGGTAGCCTAGTGGGTAAAGCGTTCGCTCGTCACGCCGAAGACCCCGGGTTCCATTCCTCACATGTGTACAATTTGAGAAGCCCATTTCTGGTGTCTCCCGCTGAGACATTGCTGGAATACTGCTAAAAGCGGCGACAAAGTAAACTCACTCACACTGTCCTCACCTGCACTGAATTCAACTCCCTCCCTCCCTCACTTACTCATTCACTCATCCAATCGGCAAGACAGGAAGGGACATTTCTGAAATTTACTCAAAGGTCTATACGCGTATGCGGGAACGTTTCCATCCCTGTGGCTTTTATCATGCAGCTTACAGACTACTTAGTGATTAGTTTGAACCGAGAAACGTTTCAATTCGATGTGGTTTTCACTCATTCCCCCTCCACCCACCCACCCTCTCAAAAGAAAAAAAAAAAAAAAAATGAATTGGTGCACAAAAAATCGATTATGGTGAATGGCACACATAAACAGTGTAGCCAGTCCGTCATGTAGTAAGGTGAAATCGATAGTTTGTAAGAACATGTAGCGATAAGGTTTTCTCTTGTGTGTGTAGACATGCAGTCTCGAGGTATCTCGTATCGTATTCTCGGTGAAACCAGGTGTGTGAAACAGGTGTCATGTTACGGTTTCAAGAAACCAGAGATTATTTCTTTCAATGGTAATTCTACAAGGGTTAGCTCCTTCCCCAGTGCCTTCAACCACCTCCTTATTCCTTGTGAAAATTGGCCTTGGGGAACTCATACATGCCGTAACAGGCACTTTGAACAAGCATAAGATCCGCGAACTTCCAAGTTCAAATTGGCCTTGACACTTGAACATATGCTTGTCGTAAAAGGCGCTTTGAACCAGCATAATATCCATGAAGCTTAAGTTCCTTGTTGCAATTGGCCTTGAGCATCCCATGCTTCTTATAAGAGATGTATTGAACCAGAACCAGTTCCGGGTTTGAGCATCCCATGTTTGTGGTAAGAGGAACCTTGAACCTTGAACCTATCCGTGAAGTTCCGGGTTAAACTACGTCTTCAACAACCCAAGCTGTCCGCGATGTTCCCAGGTAGCACTGACCCTGATCAACCCATTCTTGTCGTAAGAGGCGACTAACGGGATCGCGTGGTTAGACTCGCTGACTTGGTTGACACATGTTATCGGTTCCCAATTGCGCAGATCGATCCTCATGTTACTGAGCACTGGATCGTCTGTTCCAGACCAGACCGCCATCATACAGCAGGAATATTGTTGAGTACGGCGTTAACCTAAACTCATTCCTTTTGTAACAAGCGATTAAGGGCTAACGTCGTCTGACAGACCCTGAAACAAAACTATCCAACAAAACCCATGCAAGTCAAGACCATGCATGTCAAGAATATGTGACTTGCTTGAGAGGCATATTTCAGAAGTTGGAAGTAAATAGAACAAGTGTATATGGATGACAACTTCTTTAATACTGGAGCACGACGTTTCGATACAGGTTCTTGTATTGTTTTCAAAGTGTAAATAAAGTGTTTTCACTTTGAAAACGATACAAGAACCTGTATCGAAATGTCGTGTTCCAGTGTTGAAGAAGTTGTCATCTATATACACTTATTCTATCTAAGAATATGTGGCGTTGAACTACCCAAACGAAATGAAAGCACCCTGCAGCAGACTGTGCATTGCAGTTGTTCCCAAACGGCCTGGGTTTGATTCTGACATCAGCTCTTTCGTTTTCAGAAACACGCATAAACACTGTGTGGTGGGGGTGGACAAAAATACAGGTTAGCCGGTATATTGCAATATTCCGACTTCACAATATAATATATTGCGGTACACTTTTCGCTAACCGGTTCGCCCGATACGATCGGCAATCTCCGTGAGCAAAGGCGGTAATTTCGTGATGTAGTCAAAATACTGACAATATTTGTATTTCCTGTATATTCTTATACATTTACAGTTTGAGAATGTTTAGTGGTCATATAAATGCATTTGCGTGACCTTTAAACCATATGAATAAACCGGCACTCGTTGTAGGGATAAACAAATCAAAGTGACGGACGCTGCTGCAGACGCCTTTTCTCGAGTTTCAAACTTTAAAACGAATTCTTAATTTTTCTCTTGTTGGCAATACCCATCCCTAATGGATGCCTCACTCCCTCCAACATTCAGCTGACACATTGTCACGTAACGCCAACACTGTTCCTAGCAGTGTTAACCCTCACTCACTCACTCACCCACCACGCCGCGCCATATGTCCATCTGTATACGACACATAGAGTGAGTGAGTGAGTGACGGCATACTCAACTTGAACCGTAATCTATCTCAATGAGCATAAGAATAGATTAAAATTGAACCTAACTCGAATATAGAGTGATTCATCAAGTCCAGGCCCAAGGTTTTCGAAGCTCTCTTAGCGCTAAGATAGACGTAATTAACATTAGCTTAACATTAACTTAGCGCAAAGAGAGCTTCGAAAAAAGTCCAGGTACTCCTTTCACAAAGCAGGATTTACTAAGGTTAACCTAACTGGGTGAGTGAGTGAGTTTAGTTTTACGTCGCACTTAGCAATATTCCAGCTATATGGCGACGGTCTGTAAATAATCGAGTCTGGACCAGACAATCCAGTGATCAACAACATTAACATCGATCTGCGCAATTGGGAACCGATGACATGTGTCAACCAAGTCAGCTAGTCTGACCACCCGATCCCGTTAGTCGCCTGTTACGACAAGCATAGTCACCTTTTATGGCAAGCATGGGTTGCTGAAGGCCTATTCTACCCCGGGACCTTCACGGGTCTTAACCTAACTCTCTCAATGCACTAATGTTAGATAATTAGTGACTTACGATCACCAAAGTGCTTTGTGATCTACGCTGTGTTAAGGTGACATATGCATCAACCAAGTCTGCGAGCCGCATCCACGCGGTGCCGCTCACCGCCTCTTATGACAAGCATGGGCTGCTGAGAACCAATTCTAACCCGGATCTCCACAGTATTCGGGCGATAACTTGCAGACTTAGTTTACAAAACAACTTTACCGAGCAATCGTTTGTCTGGAGACGTGTTTACCCAGGCCATTCCACTAGAAACGCTTCAGACCGGATGAACGGGGTTCGGCTGTTTACAACGATGTCGATCTTAGAAATTTCCTTGAAACGTTTCAAGTAGGACTCGAGTTTTAAGATATACACCCCCACTCAATTTGAATGATGATTTTATTGCTTCTCTCTCTTTTTGCACATATTCATAGGCAGGGGTGGAGGTGTAGTCGCTCGATACGCCCAAGTCACGTTTCGATTTCACACATGGGTAGAATGTGCGAAACAAATATTTGGTGTCTCCCATCGTGCTATTGCCTGCATATTCTAAAAGCGGCGTAAATCTAAACTCACTCACTCACCGCCAACTGAACCCCATCGAAATGGGACCATTGTATCTGAAGACACATTATAGCAAAACTCAACAGCCCATTCTGGAAAGACGTATTTCATGCCTGGTCTGAATTACAAGGACACGGTAAATATGAAAATGACCACCTCAGCAGTTAGTACATGTGATTGATTGATTGATTGATTGAGAGAGAGAGAGAGAGAGAGAGAGAGAGAGAGAGAGAAGATGTTAGTCATATCGACAATATTTCAGCCACACTGTGACTAAAAACAAGTATTCATTCTAGAACACATAGAAGTAATTTCTAATAACCTGTCAGCGAAATACAGGAAAAAACAATTAGAATATCGTAGATACGAATATAAAACTAGCATGTACCTCCCAAACAGCTCAGTTACAGAAGACAAGTACAAGATAAAAACAAGCGAAATTATGTCAACCACTGGATTGTGGGAACATACAGTGAGTGAGGATATTTGCTTCCTGGGTGGACCCCAGCTGGACATTACCCCTTCAGCAATTAGCAATTTCAGAAAACTAGGCTCAATATTAAAGTAAGTTAAATTTACACCGAATACTGTGGGTCTTTGGTACCCTACAGTTCAAATGGGCAAAAGATAACATACCAATAGTGAGAGATGGCCATCAATTACTGTCAAATATAACATTTATAACTGTAAACCAAACGTTAGTGTGTTTTGTAATCTGATTGGTGGAAACACGTGATCAAATGTTATTTGATTCCCGGAAACTGCAAGACTTTTCACTGCGTATTGACACGTAGAAACATTTGTCTTGTTGAGCCATTGACAGTAGTGACGTCATTCAAATCATATTGTGACGTAAGGTCAGAATGACGTCACAAGTGAGCAGCTCCAGATGCTACCATGGGAACCAGATGAAACGGCCAGATAATGACACTTCACTGCTGTACACTGCTGCAAACGAGTGCACAGTAAAACCCCTTGGTTTACGTTTTTGTTTAAAACGTCGATATTGTCGGATTTGTTTACAATATTTCATTTGAAACCTCCTGCTCACGCCGTCGGTTCCAAATGTATTCCCGTGCTTCAAATACTCAATAACACCCGGAAATTGGCCAACATATGTTTGTCTCTTAATTGTAAACCAAAAGTCACTGTGTTCTGTAATCTGATTGGTTGAAAAACATGATCAAATGTATTAGATTCCCGGAAACTGCAAGACTATTCACTGCGTATTTACACGTAAACAATTGTTTTGTTGTGTCATCAACAGTGGTGACGTCATTCAAATCATATTATGACGTAAAGTTAGAATGACGTCACAAATGAGCAACTCCAGATGCTACCATGGGAACCAGCTGAAACGGCCTGCTGATGACACTTTACTGCTGTACTCATACTCGATGTAAACGAGTGCAGACAGTAAAACCCCTTTGGTTTACTTTTTTGTTTACAATGTCGATCAACATCATGTGTTGGCCAATTTCCGGGTGTTATTGAGTATTTGAAGCACGGGAATATTTCATTTGAAACCTCCGGCTGACGCCGTTGGTTCCAAATGCATTCCCGTGCTTCAAATACTCAATAACACCCGGAAATTGGCCAACACATGATGTTTATCTCCTAAATGACTTCCTAAAGATGACAATGTATTTCTTTTCCTATAAAGAATTCGTAGTACTTTTTTGGCTAAACACATATACTGGATTACTATCTACATTGAAAACATATTCAATGTAGGGTTCGCTCCAAATATTAAAAATGACATACCCTGCATTCCTCCTAATTTGGAAATACTATTCAATGCTATGAAAGCGTATAGCATATTTTGCAATGACTTTATAAACAAAAATCTGCTTCATCAAAGCAAGTGGAAAAATGTTCAAAACAGATGTCATACCCTTTTTCGAGCAGCTTACAACTAAGCACCGATAACTTCACAACCGTATTTCTCCACATTATGCTGAAAACCAGTAAAGATTTACACAAACACAACCTAACAGAATCATCACGCAGTACATGTAGTGAGTGAGTGAGTGAGTTTAGTTTTCGCCGCACTCAGCGATACTCCAGCCAAATAGCAGCAGTCTGTAAATAACCGAGTCCACTGATCAATCCAGTGATCAACAGCATGAACATCGATCTGTGGAATTGGGAACCAATGACATGTGTCAACCAAGGCAGCGAGGCTGATCACCCGATCCTGTTAGTCGCCTGTTACGACAAGCATAGTCGCCTTTTATGGCAAGCAAGGGTTGCTGAAGGCCTATTCTACCCCGGGTAGAGTAACTCGGTTCTCTATATAATTCGGACCGAATTGTTGGTCCCGGTAGAAGTTATGGCAGGATGCTGTAATGTGCTTTGTCGTCAGAAACAGTGAAGCAAAACTTTGTACTGAATAGGCGGTTTGCACAACACAAACAAACCGACCTGAGGGACTATTTCCGCAAGTAAAGCATGGCCATGCTGTCAATCAAACCATGGAGTAAATAAATTAATCTATACAGTACATGTTTACTTGTTCAATTGTTCATTTATTCATATACTTGTGTCTTTCATCATTAAGGTACTGTGCATGCGTATGTCCTGGTCAAGGGAGCTAACTCTTGACTCGCACCAGTCCAATTCGGACTCCTCGTAATTCGGACACAAAAGTCGGTCCCAGTCGAGTCCGAATTAGACAGCTTCCAATGTATAGAATGACATATATGTCCTGTTTAGTCGACGCAGATTCACCTTATCACTTTAGGCTATATTTGACAGGGGCAGTGAGGTAGCCAAGTGGTTAAGCTGTTTGCTCGTCACGCCGAAGTCCCTTTTTCGACTCTCCACATGGGTATATTTTAGAGCACACCACAGTGATAGTAATCGAATATTACTAAAAGAGGCATAAAACTATACTCACCCAATGTTCGTATTGGTCATCACTGCGGAGGTCACAGGCACCTGCAATGCAGTTACACACATAAATGTGCATGTTTACCGCTGTAAATAATGTTTCCCATGGTAGAAACCTCTCGCTATACTAACACTGCACCATACGTTTGCAGATGCGTGTGAAAACATGTGCCCCTTCTGAGCCCTCTAATGTGAGGTTAAACATCACACGTTCAAATACAGGTGATGAACCTACAACGCTCTGTGTACTGTCGAGATACAAGATTGGTGTATCCTCATGTGCCTTCGTCTATAGCACCTCAGTTAGGCATGGTGAGTTGCCTCCCTTGGACGTACCGGATCCGAGGATTATTGATTTCAATTGCTGATTCTCCGTGAAAAGGATTCTTGGGCTTCGAGGCCAATGACTATCTGAACTGGAACGTCCAGGTTGACACGCCCCTTTATAACCGCAGTACGTTGAAAGCAGCGCGAAACGTCAGGGTAGGAAAGGGGGTAAAGCGTTCGCTTACTCACTCACTCATCACTTACTCAAAACTTGCAATATTTGCAGGAGCCGTGAATAATTCAGTAATCAACCTGAACGAGTAAACTGACACGTCTTCAAATCCCAGCCTTCGGCGTAAAACTAAAGTTTCACTTTCCGCCACATTCAAGAGAATCCCTGTTATTGGTTACCTAATGAGACTTTTTAGTCATTTCAAATGCATTGTGATTTCAATAGTTGTGTTTTCGATTGTTTAATTAGTTTAAATGACACCTTTTATTGTGGTTTTATTTTGGAACTTTATTAAGATAGAAACCCCATGGTTTCACAGCAGATGTGTATTCATACGCGTGACCTAGATTTTCTCACTGCAAATGTCTGCCCACTGTTGGGTCGTTTTTCGGCGATTTCGCTTGATTAATGTGGACGAGTAACAAACAGAATACTAAACACCTTCCGTGTAATGCCATATAAGCTCACTTGATCACAAAATTGAATGACATCACGAAACCCGAGTGAGTGAGTAAGTGAGTGAGTTGATTTTACGTCACACTCTGCAATATTCCAGCCATATGGCGACGGTCTAATAATCGAGTCTGGACCAGACAATCCAGTGATCTACTTCATGAACATTGAACAGTCTGTAAATAATCAACAACATGATCATCGATCTGCGCAATTGGGAACCGATGACGTGTGTCAACCAGGTCAGCGAGCCTGACGACCTGATCCCGTTAGTCACCTTTCATGACAAGCATAGTTACCTTTTCTGGCAAGCATGGGATGCAGAAGGACTATTCTACCCGACCTGCACAAGTTCACGAAACCTGTAAAACATGTTGCAGCAGCCTCCATGCTGTATGTGATGGCTTCTGTCAACAGGATAAAATGTTGCAGGTTCCAGCCCGCTTGTGAAGAATAGGTATTTCCCGACCACTGTTCTGTTTTTAATCGAAATGCGCGATGTAACGAACATAGGTTAAAGTATAATAACTGCTCCCTTTTAGTTCGTTATAGCCGTAGATTGTGTGTATTCGACCTAGCAAGGACTGGTTGGTGCGGAGGGTTTTGATTAGTGTACGTCAGCTATTTGCACAGATCGGTGCTCATGGTATCAGTCACTGGATTGTCTAGTCCCGACTCTATTATGTACTAACAAACGATATCCAGCTGAGATATGGCACAGGAAGACCATGATGTGTGAAGACCATTTCTTGCTAAACGCGGCGTAAATCCGTACTCTCTAGTTCACGGAGTTTGACAAAGTAACTACCAAATCGGGGCCCATATCTGGTTGTCCTCCCTCATGAACCAGACACGCCGCAATATCCTTAACCACTCACTCGCTTTTACACATCCGTGCAGACTCATGAAAATCCGGGTTAGAATTGATCTTCAGTAACACGGGCTTGTCGTGAAAAGCTACTATGGAGATCGGGAGATCAGGCACGCTGACTTGGCTGACACATGTCCTCGTATCCCAATTGCGTAGATCGATGCTCATGCTGTTGATCACTGGATTGTCTGACCCAGACTCGATTATTTACAGACCGGCGCCATATAGCTGGAATATTGCTGAGTGCGAAAAAAAAAAACTAAACTCGCTCGCTCACTCACAACCATGCAGTGCAACCGAATAATCAGTACTCCGTACTTAACGGCATCCTTCTAAACCGGTGACTTACTTTCTCAAAACAGAGAAGACAATAAAACCTGAGACTGTTTATATTTTTCTTTCTGAAACGTACCTTACCAACGGTCGACGAATGACACTTGTAACGTTGCGCTGTCAGTTACCGGAATTGATAACGTCGCACACGAACTTCAACACGATAGGTGGAACATCTACGTGTACAATATCACTAATGAAAATGTCAGCTAGGATATTTGGTGTAAAGATTCATAGACATCGAGGCATTTCGAGTCTCGCGTGAACTCAGGTAGCATCATTGACATCAAGCCTGAAATGTCAGAAAAGCTGAGTGTCCTTTTTCATATGTAGCTAACGTGCAGTAGACTAAGCGGAAGATAGATAATTATAACAGACTCAGAAATAAAGATATTTGGTTCCCGATCCACAAAAGGTTTGCAGCGCTACGGCATTCGTGGTAAACAATAGAGTTGCGACAGGTCGTAACTTTACGAGCGATTTGTGGATCGGGACCTAGGTTTGTTAAACACATTTTCAATCGACGACCATAATCCGGTAATTCGATTTACACCACCACGCAGAGGCCTGGCCTCCGTATTCTCGAAAAGTTCGCGCCCTACGAACTTCTTATCCGATTGTTAACACACTGGCTACGATAAAAATTTAGAAAGCCAAGGGCTACAGACGTTTCAAGAGTAAGGGCCCAAGTCCACAAAACGTTAGTTGCGCTACGACATTCGTAAGCCAATGTTATACGTTACGACAGGTTGTAAGGTTACGAGTTGAGTTGAGCTTTACGTCACATAGGCATGATTCCTGCCATGTAGTGACGAGACCAAGACTGCAGTCACACACGTAAGTCGGTGAGTATGGTTTCACAGTAATATTCCAGTAACAGCACAGCTGGGGACACCTGAAATAGACTTCACAAATTTGTACCGGGTCTTCGGCATGACGAGCGAACGCCTTGACCACTTGGCAGGGTGATTTTATCACTTCTAGACTTCCAGGCATAGATTCCTAGTAAGTGCCTTGACACTAGACTGTCCACTCTCTGCCTTCTGCCTCACTAGGTGCTGAGGGACTAGCCTGGTGGTTAAAGCGTTCGCTCACCACTTCAAGAACTCGGGTTCGATTCCCCACATGGGTACAAGGTGTGGAGCCCATTTCTCGTGTGCCCAGCCGTGATATTTCTGGAATATTGCTAAACGTGGAGTAAACCCAACCCTCCTATACCGATAGTCACAGACTCACTCACCATCCCTCCTTTACCGATAGTCACAGACTCACTCACCAACCCTCCTATACCGATAGTCACAGACTCACTCACCATCCCTCCTATACCGATACTCACAGACTCACACACCAACCCTCCTATACCGATAGTCACAGACTCACTCACCATCCCTCCTTTACCGATACTCACAGACTCACTCACCAACCCTCCTATACCGATACTCACAGACTCACTCACTCACTCACTCACCATCCCTCCTTTACCGATACTCACAGATTCACTCACTCACCATCCCTCCTATACCGATACTCACAGACTCACTCACTCACTCACTCACCAACCCTCCTATACCGATACTCACAGACTCACTCACCAACCCTCCTATACCGATAGTCACAGACTCACACACCAACCCTCCTATACCGATAGTCACAGACTCACACACCAACCCTCCTATACCGATAGTCACAGACTCACTCACCATCCCTCCTTTACCGATACTCACAGACTCACACACCAACCCTCCTATACCGATAGTCACAGACTCACTCACCAACCCTCCTATACCGATAGTCACAGACTCACTCACCAACCCTCCTATACCGATACTCACAGACTCACTCACCAACCCTCCTATACCGATACTCACAGACTCACACACCAACCCTCCTATACCGATAGTCACAAACTCACTCACCAACCCTCCTATACCAATAGTCACAGTCTCACTCACCAACCCTCCTATACCGATAGTCACAGACTCACACACCAACCCTCCTATACCGATAGTCACAGACTCACTCACCACCCCTCCTATACCGATAGTCACAGACTCACACACCAACCCTCCTATACCGATAGTCACAAACTCACTCACCAACCCTCCTATACCGATAGTCACAGACTCACTCACCATCCCTCCTTTACCGATACTCACAGACTCACTCACCAACCCTCCTATACCGATAGTCACAGACTCACTCACTCACTCACTCACCATCCCTCCTTTACCGATACTCACAGATTCACTCACTCACCATCCCTCCTTTACCGATACTCACAGATTCACTCACTCACCATCCCTCCTTTACCGATACTCACAGATTCACTCACTCACCATCCCTCCTATACCGATACTCACAGACTCACTCACTCACCACCCCTCCTATACCGATACTCACAGACTCACTCACCAGCCCTCCTATACCGATAGTCACAGACTCACTCACTCACCAGCCCTCCTATACCGATACTCACAGACTCACTCACTCACCACCCCTCCTATACCGATACTCACAGACTCACTCACCCAGCAGTGAGGGTCTTATGTCTTATGGCTACACTAAACGCGACCTCTACTTACGGATTCCCACCAGTTCCACTCTGATTAGTCGTGATAGAGTTTCAACGGGACAACAGCGGATCAAGACCAGCAGCTTGGCTCTTTAATTACTGCCGTATTTGTCTCTTTCACGAACACACGGAAAGCTGTCAAGAACAATGTTTTGAAGTGTCAAGTTCGCCATTAAATTGCCATCTAATCTAATCGGGTCCATTTGAGAACAAAAACATAATCTGTCATTTTAACTCGTAAACCGGGTCCATTAAATGCTGACATTTCGCGAACACATTCCCCAGACAGTTAAACCTAAGCTAAGCCCGTGAAATGAAAAAAAAATCCTTTTCAACTGATGACCATTATGATGCTATTTTCGTAAATACGTTTGTACTTGCACATTTGTTCAAATAAACATGAACGATATTGTTGGAAATGGTATTTATTCTCCCTCTGGCCCTCTTTCAGAGTTCCCCAATAAAGATCAAGGAAGGAATCTGTCTCCAGGAAAACAAGTTTGTCGATAGCGAAGTGTATCCCGCAAATCACTGGATTGTATGGTCTAATTTCGTAAGCTGGTTTCTCCTGTCGTGATTTTGCTGAAATATTGCGGAAGTATTGCTGAACGCGGCGTGAAACTAAAGTCGTTATGTTTGTCAGGGGCGGTGGGGTAGCCTAGTGGTCAACTCGTTCGCTGGTCACGCCAAATATTCTCCTGTCGTGATTTTGCTGAAATATTGCTGAAGTATTGCTGAACGCGGCGTGAAACTAAAGTCGTTATGTTTGTCAGGGGCGGTGGGTCAGCCTAGTGGTCAACTCGTTCGCTCGTCACGCCAAATATTCTTCACATGGGTACAGTGTGTGAAACCCATTTCTGGGGTCCTCTGTCGTCATATTGATGAATATTTCTAAAAGCGGCGTAAAATTACATCCACTCACTCACTGACAGACTCAGTGACTGACTTACTCACTCACGTTTCAACTCAAGCAAAGCATTTGCACCGCTAATCAGCACATTGGCTAAAGATACCTTAAAGTTATTCGGGGCGGTGGGGTAGCCTAGTGGTTAAAGCGTTCGCCCGTCACGTCGAAGAACCGGGTTCGTTTCCCCACATGGGTACAATGTGTGAAGCCCATTATCTGGTGTCCCCCGCCGTGATATTGCTGGAATATTGCTAAAAGCGGCGTAAAACCATACTCACTCACTCACTTAAAGTTATTCAAAACTATCCGTGTATCTATCAGTGACTTTAGTTGTCAATGTTTCATGTGAACCTGTAAGCCTGTCGAACTTAAAGAACATACTGAAAACAACTCTCTTATCCTGTGGATAGTCCATGTTCCCAAGTAGGAATTTTACTTCTTCGTTTTTTATTTGGTTTTTTATTTTTTATATTAGAAACTGTGCGACAGTGGTGTGTAAATATTTGCGACAATTAAATGATTATTACCATGAACATTGATCCACGAAGCTTGGATACTGAGACATGTGGTCAACCAAGTCATCAAGCCTGACTCCTGAGCCTGTCGGTCAAGTCTTACCACAACCATGTGTTGCTGAAGATCAATTCTAACCCGGATCTTCACGGTTTGATGAATTAACCGACACATGAGGCTCATTAACTAATTCACTTTCTTTACCTACTATTCATACGGACACATAAGTCTCTATCTATATGTATTTAGACAATGATCCGAATTTTCTCCTGTGAAAGTGAAAACTGACACCACAAACAGCTCTGGTTACTCTGAATTCCAATTCCTTGTTTCATAAGTAAATGATCTTTACAAATGAATTTTAATCTTTACCTTCAATAACATCGTATTTCTATGTTTTATGGCTAGGTGTGGGCAGCATGACCTTAATTAAGGCGTAACAGACTGTCCCTGTTTGATGATGTCGTGAAATGATTCACAATGCATCCGGCTCACTGGTTATACCTGCAATGTGCTGTTTGCGCTTATTCAGGGTAGTTCTGTAACGCGAAATGAGATAGATACAATATCAGTTCCGTACCAGACCGCCATACCTTTCTAGATGCAGAGCCTCGTTTTGAGATTTCCACGGTTTCCAGGTTTTATTTGTCAGAGTTCGCTCTGCGATAGAGCATGTTGAACGACGTGTTTGCAAGGATTAGAAGGATTAGAAGGATTAGAAGGAGCGTAGTGTTGCAATATAGAAGTGCTTAAATGTATCAAATCACACTGATTAATATTTATGTATCCAGTTAAACAAATTAGTCTAAAAATTCTAATTTTGGTTGTTGGGCAATAGGACGGAATCCGGTCACCAGGAAAAGAGACTGTTGTGTAATCAGTGTCTAGACTTGCACCGATCCGTATCTTCTCATGTCTCTACAAACAGCTAAGGTTATATGAAATTCCATTTACTTCCTTGCCTCATAAGAAAATTTTAAATTTTTAATTTTAAACATTAAAAAAAAATGAAACAATGAAAAAAAATAATCGTATTTCCATATTTCACGTCGAGATTTCGACAGCATGTCGTTAAATAAGATGTTTTTGACCGCCCGTGGTTGAAAAAGTCGTACATGTACAATGATTTCCAATTCATCTGACTGACAGGTTATATCTGTTTTGTGTTCTTCATGCTAAAATGTATTTTTGCAACGTACAACGTGACTGATATAATGAGTCCGCAAAAAAAACCCACCAAACCTTTCTAGCGGCAAAGCCTCGTTTTGGGATTTCCACTACTTCCGTTGTTGCGTATTCAATGTTTTGACTTGATCGGAGACGTACGAGTGCTGGATGTGTAAGGACCCCTGTCGATGGCAAATGTACGTGTATACTTTTTTTTTGACGATGAGCTTTAGTCTTTTTTCAAATGACGAGTTTTGTATTTAGATGCAGCTTCCAAAGCGCATGGGTATAGATGACAGCCTGACATGTTTCTATTTCGCTTGACAAAGTTTTGTTTTTGATTAATTTCGTTGTATTTGTGTGAAGGCGCACACAACAACATGGCGGCTACATGGCGGCTACATGGCGGCTACATGGCGGCTACATGGCGGCAAGATGGCGGCTACATGGCGGCTATATGGCGGCTACATGGCGGCTACATGGACATGGCGGCTACATGGACATGGCGGCTACATGGCGGCTACATGACGGCTACATGGCGGCTATATGGCGGCTATATGGCGGCTACATGGCGGCTATATGGCGGCGGTGTGACTTGTCACCTATTACATTAAACGGGTCTGCAGCTCTTTCCTTGATCTCAGTAAATAACGAAGTCTGTTCCACACGATCCACATGCTTGCCATAAAAGGTGACTATGCTTGTCGTAAGAGGCGACTAACGGGATCGGGTGGTCAGACTAGCTGACTTGGTTGACACATGTCATCGGTTCCCCACTGCGCAGATCGATGCTCATGTTGTTGATCACTGGATTGTCTGGTCCAGACTCGATTATTTACAGACCGTCGCCATATAGCTGGAATATTGCTAAGTGCGACGTAAAACTAAACTCACTCCCTCACTCCACACGATCCAGTGATCAGTAGCATGATGGCATACCAACCGATCCCTTTAAATCGTTGTGGATCCTCTTGAAAGGAGTAATGCCTTTGTCGTCATTTGATCCATGTACACTCCGCACGCAGCTCTGATAATGTTCTTATACTCCGTCATACTTGAAGCGGGATGAAAATTTCTGAAGATTCCTGGATATTGAACTGAATTCTTCAACGTCTTACTGCATTTCGAATGCATTCCAAATTTTCGGTCAATTCTTGTGACACGCCAAAATGTTTTCCACATGTTCGAAACTTTCGAGATACATTCAAAATGGAAAAATATCAAACGGCATTTGAGTTGCATTCGATCTGCATTCTAAGTATTCTTACTCCATTCTAAGTATTTCTACAGCATTCTAACTGCACTCTAAATATATTGAAAACGTTCTAGGGAGAAAAGAACAGACAAGCCACTGTTAGAATGCCTCGAAAGAGCCTCGAATGAGTTGGAATGTATCTCGATTGCTGCTGGACCTAAGGTGGAATCCTCTTGAAATGCACTGGAATGAATATTTCGATTGGAACAGCTCAAATGTTCCTCGAATACATTCAGAACATCCTGAATGCTCTTCAAATGAGCCCCGATGTCACCAGAACTCCGTCGAATTGCACAGAAACGTGGCCACCTGTCATTGAAACGTTAGATAGCATTTGGGAGCCGCATTCGTACAGAGCTTGAAAAAATATTTATTTTTCTCCTGAATGTTGTTCGAATTTTGAAAATATTATATTTCTGGCTGATTCTTCTTGAATCCTGTCAATTCGAAATAAATGTGAAGCTTTAAAGACCAGAATGCTGAAATGAAGTAAATACGTTAATACGTTAATACGTTAATACGTTAAGTAATACGTTAAGGAGAACAACGATGTTCAGTCATCGAGTGCACGATTCTATCACGGTTGTGTCCGTCAAACACCTGAATCTCTCAGAAAGACAGGCGACACCCCGACGGACGAAAGATAACACAATCCTAAAACTCATAGCGTCCGATCCTCAGGAGTTTCCCCCGTCCCCTGACACCCACACCCTCGTTAACACGTCTAACAGATAACACGATGGAGAAGCGGATCGGGTAATGTCATAACGTGTGTATCATCTCCAGCAGTATTGACCCTTACGGTAATGAAAGCATTAGGCGTCAACAGCCGCCAGCAGCAGGGTAAACCTTTCTCGAATCATTATAGGGACAAGGCTAAAGGGACACCTCCGTCTTCAGTGCACATGCTACCTTGGTAACGGTCAGGTTCACTTTCTTAGTGATGGTCGTTTAGAAAGAAAGTCAACGTGTATTTGATGTTGACTTCTACAACCGTGGTAATCTATTCTAATGAGCACGTGCCTGCGTACGTCATCACACCTGGTACAGCTGTAATTTAAATTGACAGTGTTTATTAGTTTTTGGTTTTAGTCCTTGTTTGATGAAGACTTAAATTAAACACGGCATTAAAACGTTGTTGGATTGGAAAATTGCACGTTTCGAAGCCGTGCAAGTACGGTCGTTATCTCGAAGTCTTTCAAGCTAGGCATAACGTGAGTGATAAGCTGCACCGAGGTGTGTGTATTTATGTGACTTGAGGGCGGAGTCCGGTATACGTGTGTATGAGTCCGGTATGAGTGTGTGTGTGCGTGCGAGTGTGTGTGTGTGAAGGTCAGGCGCGTGTATGTGTTTCTGAAGGTCTCGTGTGTGTGTGAAGGGGGAAGGTCTAGTGTGTGTGTGTCAAGGCGGAAGGTCTCGAGCATGTGTGAAGGTCGTGTGTGTGTGTGTGTGTGTGTGTGTGTGTGTGTGTGTGTGTGTGTGTGTGTGTGTGTGTGTGTGTGTGTGTGAAGGCCAGACGTGTGCATGTGTTTCTGAAGGTCTGGTGGGTGGGAGAGAGAAAGAGAGAGAGTGAGTGAGTGAGTGCGGTTAGTTTTACGCCGCTTTTAGCAGTATTCCAGCGATATCACGGCGGGGGACACCAGAAAATGGGCTTCACACATTATGCCCATGTGGGGACTCGAACCCGGGACTTCGGCGTGACGAGCGAACGCTTTATCCACTAGGCTACCCCACCGCCCTCAGAGAGAGAGAGAGAGAGACAGAGAGGGAAGATGGAAGGTTTCGTGTGTGTGTGT
The DNA here is from genome assembly GCF_037392515.1 of Haliotis asinina. Lineage (NCBI taxonomy): Eukaryota > Metazoa > Mollusca > Gastropoda > Lepetellida > Haliotidae > Haliotis > Haliotis asinina. Next base: position 21,544,756 of record NC_090292.1, on the reverse strand, counting down.
GTGTGAAGGGGGAAGTTCTAGAATGTGTGTCGAGGCGGAAGGTCTCGTGCATGTGTGAAGGTCATGTGTTAGTGTGCATGTGTTAGTGTTAGGCCTCGTGCATAGGTGTGAAGGGGAGGTGTGCGTGCGTGTGTGTGTGTAGAGGAGGAAGCAGGTCTGGTGTGAATAGCAGCCTTGATCTGCACAATATCATTAAATGCCTATGTCTGTTCAGAATGACTTGTATCCATCTTTATAGTGCTAACATGGTGGATAACAGCCGTGATGGGGATAATTAATACCGTTACATGCATATGGCCGATGATAATGATTTGAATGCTTCTTTATAATGCTGACATGGTGGATAACAGCCGTGATGGGGATAATTAATACCGTTACATGCATATGACCGATGATAATGACTTGTATCCTTCTTTTTAATGCTGACATGGTGGATAACAGCCTCGATATGGATAATTAATACCGTTACAAGCATATGACCGATGATAATGACTTGTATCCTTCTTTTCAATGCTGACATGGTGGATAACAGCCTCGATATGGATAATTAATACCGTTACATGCATATGACCGATGATAATGACTTGTATCCTTCTTTTTAATGCTGACATGGTGGATAACAGCCTCGATATGGATAATTAATACCGTTACATGCATATGACTGATGATAATGACCGATGACTTGTATCCTTCTTTCAAAACTTGATATTAAGAATAAAAACCTTGACATGCACAATACCGTTAAATGCATATATCTATCCATGATGACTAAAATAAAAAGCCTTCATATCCAAGAGTAAAAAACATGCTTTTGCTCAGTAAGGAAAAGTGATATTTTAAGGTTTCCATATCAACAAGGAAGCCAAGATAAGCCTGGAGAGTGTCGCATATTGTGGGCCACGTGTTCGAAAGTGATCCGTCTGTCAGACCTTACTATCGATCTTCCGCTGGTCACCAGAGCACATGTCGCCAGCATGCCGAGCCCCGTCGTGTAGCATAACGAGTGCTGGCTCATTATGAGCGAATCTCTGAAGTTATCGATTAGAACAGCCTATCATGTGCAAACGACAAGCCAAATTACCATTATTTGCCAATGGAACAATGAATATAGGCCACACAAATCACTTAGAGGTCAGCCATTTTCTGCTCGCCATTACCGAGGTCAAGTCTCGTTCTCGTCTAAATCACTCCGAATTTCCATTCTTGTATCTCCGCGGACCGGCAGTGCCTTACTTTTCCGGGGAATTAAAAGACCGAACAGGCAACGGCCCTGAAAGATTTAATAGCGGGTCACGTCATTCATTTCATCTTGGGATCAGGTTGTCAAGAATGGAAGAATTAACACCTTGCCATGTCATACGAATAGGATATAGGTTAGGTGTAATAGGAAAGGTTTATTGTCGAACAGTTTCACGAGCTTAGTTCAGGAAGAAAAACAATCGTCACGTCCTAATTTTTCCCCGCGTAACACACATACTATAAATGATCCTTCCATTTGTTCAACGCAGCACACGTGTGTAAACAACAGGTTTCTTATCATCACGGCCTGTCTGATGAGATCTCCGGCGTTTCAGCGTAGGAGTTAGGGAGCTTACAAACACCAGCCTTCAGACAAATGACATCATTCTGGCCGAGTTATTCTTGAGTATAGATACATGATGTCGTGCAGAATGCTAAAAGCAGTTCATTGAGTAGACTTACGTTATTTTTCTCACAAATTTGAACATTTTGCAAGAAACAAATCATTTTTTTCAAATTCAAATTGAAAAGGTCCCCTAGAGAGATGGGATGTTAGGAATCTGAGGAAATGTGTATGTGCTTCAATTTTGGCACTGCAGTTAGGGGAGGGAAAATATTGCGATTGGTGGACAGTGTGACAGGCTTTCCCAGGGGTTGATGAATGGTGTTGTGGTGAAGGAGGGTTTGGGCGTGGAGTGATAGCAGTGAGGGTTAGGGTAGTCATAGAGGTGGGCACTCGGGTATTCGGACTATTTCATTGGAGTGTGGTGGGTTAGGAGTTGGGGACATGCACTGTGCAAGAAAGAGTCCAGTTAAAATTGTAGAAACACGTATTGGCTGAAGAAGTGTAAAGGACTATTTCACTGGAGTGTTAGGGGTAGGGGGTGGGGGACATGCACAGTGCAAGAAAGAGTCCAATTAGAATAGTGGAAACACGTATTGGCTGAAGAAGTGTAAAGGACTATTTCACTGGAGTGTTAGGGGTAGGGGGTGGGGGACATGCACTGGGCAAGAAAGAGTCCAGTTAGAATAGTGGAAACACGTATTGGCTGAAGAAGTGTAAAGGACTATTTCACTGGAGTGTTAGGGGTGGGCGGTGGGGGACATGCACTGTGCAAGAAAGAGTCCAGTTAGAATTGTAGAAACACGTATTGGCTGAAGAAGTGTAAAGGACTATTTCACTGGAGGGTTGGGGGTGGGGGACATGCACTGTGCAAGAAAGAGTCCAATTAGAATTGTAGAAACACGTATTGACTGAAGAAGTGTAAAGGACTATTTCACTGGAGTGTTAGGGGTAGGCGGTGGGGGACATGCACTGGGCAAGAAAGAGTCCAGTTAGAATTGTAGAAACACGTATTGGCTGAAGAAGTGTAAAGGACTATTTCACTGGAGGGTTGGGGGTGGGGGACATGCACTGTGCAAGAAAGAGTCCAGTTAGAATTGTAGAAACACGTATTGGCTGAAGAAGTGTAAAGGACTATTTCACTGGAGGGTTGGGGGTGGGCGATGGGGAACATGCACTGTGCAAGAAAGAGTCCAGTTAGAATTGTAGAAACACGTATTGGCTGAAGAAGTGTAAAGGACTATTTCACTGGAGGGTTGGGGGTGGGCGGTGGGGGACATGCACTGTGCAAGAAAGAGTCCAGTTAGAATTGTAGAAACACGTATTGGCTGAAGAAGTGTAAAGGACTATTTCACTGGAGTGTTAGGGGTAGGCGGTGGGGGACATGCACTGGGCAAGAAAGAGTCCAGTTAGAATTGTAGAAACACGTATTGGCTGAAGAAGTGTAAAGGACTATTTCACTGGAGGGTTGGGGGTGGGCGGTGGGGGACATGCACTGTGCAAGAAAGAGTCCAGTTAGAATTGTAGAAACACGTATTGGCTGAAGAAGTGTAAAGGACTATTTCACTGGAGTGTTAGGGGTGGGCGGTGGGGGACATGCACTGTGCAAGAAAGAGTCCAGTTAGAATTGTAGAAACACGTATTGGCTGAAGAAGTGTAAAGGACTATTTCACTGGAGTGTTAGGGGTGGGCGGTGGGGGACATGCACTGTGCAAGAAAGAGTCCAGTTAGAATTGTAGAAACACGTATTGGCTGAAGAAGTGTAAAGGACTATTTCACTTGAGTGTTAGGGGTGGGTGGTGGGGAACATGCACTGTGCAAGAAAGAGTCCAGTTAGAATTGTAGAAACACGTATTGGCTGAAGAAGTGTAAAGGACTATTTCACTTGAGTGTTAGGGGTGGGTGGTGGGGAACATGCACTGTGCAAGAAAGAGTCCAGTTAGAATTGTAGAAACACGTATTGGCTGAAGAAGTGTAAAGGACTATTTCACTGGAGGGTTGGGGGTGGGGGACATGCACTGTGCAAGAAAGAGTCCAGTTAGAATTGTAGAAACACGTATTGGCTGAAGAAGTGTAAAGGACTATTTCACTGGAGTGTTAGGGGTGGGTGGTGGGGAACATGCACTGTGCAAGAAAGAGTCCAGTTAGAATTGTAGAAACACGTATTGGCTGAAGAAGTGTAAAGGACTATTTCACTGGAGGGTTGGGGGTGGGGGACATGCACTGTGCAAGAAAGAGTCCAGTTAGAATTGTAGAAACACGTATTGGCTGAAGAAGTGTAAAATCTTTGTTCGGAATGAGTATGGACGGCGCTGATCAGTGCTTACTCTCTACATAACCTACGTTTGGAATAGGTGATCACAAGTTTGTAGTCTCGCCATTATTCCAGCTCCATGGAGATTAGTCTGAACAGTCCTGGACCAGAAAACCAATGACCAATGATTAATATCATGAGCGTAGACCAACGCAGCCGGAATATGACTCATCCGTGAGTTTAGTTTTACGACAAGTATTGGGTACTGAAGATCTTTTTTAGCCCGAACCTGAATGACACTGAATTCTTCCTGTGTATAAAATCCCGGCCTATGTGATCTCGTGTTATTTTGACCCATGAAGATCAGGGTAGAATTGTCGGAAGAGGCGACTAACGGGATAGGGTGGTGCGGCTCGCTGACTTGGTTGACACATCGGTCATCGGTTCCCAATTGCGCATATCGATGATCATGCTCTTGATCACTGGAATGTCTGGTCCCTAATCGATTATTTACAGACCTTCGCCATATAGCTGGAATACTGCGGAGTGCGGCAGCATAACATTGAACTCACTCACTCGTTTTGTATTGCAGCTGACCTACGTAACATTATGCATTATGCTTAACAGTTATGGGAAGGAGGGGCGTGGGGTGAGTTTGACACTGACATTGTACATGGTACGCAAAGGGGGTGGGGTGGGGATTGGTTGGGGAGGACGCCCTGGGTCATTCACATGTACATGCTTCTCCATAACAATTATTGCAAACCCCCATCTCCTCGTCATAACTTGCGTACGGTCCCCATCTTTACGTCAACAAACGCAAAGTGGTGTGAGCGCATAATTTTAATAATTGTAGTCAAACACAGCATCCGTAGTAAGAAACTTGAGATAGAATTTCATACTTTGTTACTTCTTTTAAACATTATGAAATGACGCGTTGCATCCCTCATCCTTAAACAACATCGTATGGAGATTTTACTTGCGCTCCTTACACCACCACAATGAACCCATCCAATAGATCCCTTCCGAAGCTCCTTGCTTGCGACTGCAGACACGTCAAAACTGATAAATCGTCATTGGAAACGAAATATTTTCAGATGACATGTTTCCATTGAGAAATGCCTTTGCACGTCTGTTTGACACCTCTGAGTGTGTCGAACGAGCTCCTTGACACTCCGTAGGGATTAGAGCTCCTTGACGAAGTTGAAAAAAAGGCTCAGTTGGAAGCACCGGCGCCGAGACGGATGACTAAGCCAAGCTATTTTCCCGCTAAAATACCCTGAAGGAAATTAGTACGTACCACCATCTTCATTTAATGTGTCTTAAGAGGACAGAGCGCCACCGAAAGCCGAAGTATGGAAGCCTTGAGGGGACATAATCAGATATGTCGCAAAGAGCTCATTCAGCTGTCGGTGCGGAAGTATATTAAATCTAACGGCTAGACGGAATAATTTCTTCTTTGTTTTAAGGGACATTAAGGACGTTTTGTATTATATATGTCCAAAAAGTTCAGCCTAATGGGACAATGGATCCTGGAAAGGGAAAAGGGCGCTTAGGAGCGTGAAAAGGTGGCCGTCCATTTTTTCCATTTAAAAACAAAATGACAACGAACGTCATCTCGGGAGACTATGGCGCTGGTTACCTGGCAGTATATGTATTCTTTTATATAAAAATCAGTCTTCAATAGTTGCCGTGTGGCGGAAGTAATGCCGAGGAGAGGTTACATTTTTATCCCCACTCACATTCAGGTGTAGACGTATAATCGATAGACCACATAATCGATAGATCGATTATCAATTTGTCGACTTTTACGTGTCTCAAGTTAACCAGGGATCCTAACCAACTGATCCTGTTAAAACTTATACTGCTCGTGCAGATCCCATGCTTGTCGTAAGTGAGTGAGTGAGTGAGAGAGATTAGTTTTACGCCGCACTCAGCAATATTCCAGCTATACGGTCTGTAAATAATCGAATGTGGACCAGGCAATCCAGTGATCAACAACATGAGAATCGATCTGCGCAATTGGGAACCGATGAACCGATGACATGTGTCAACCATGTCAACGGGCTTGACCACCCGATCCCGTTAGTCGCCTCTTACGACAAGGACAGTCACCTTTCATGGCAGGCATGGGTTGCTGAAGGCCTATTCTACCCTGGGTGTACCTACACGGAGCACTTGTCGTAAGAGGTGACTTACGGGACTGGGTAGTCAGACTTGGCTGACACATGTCATCGCATCCCAACTGCGTAGACCGAAGCTCAGAGAGTTGGTCATAGGATTGTTCGGTCTGCATAATTCACAGACCACCTCAATGAAGCTGAAATGGTGTCGAATGTGGCGTTTCACAACCAACAAACAAATTACAAGCTATTCTCTGCGAAATGACATTATGTGACTTCCCCAATGGCGTAGTTTGATTAATGTCGATTTCGTTGCACTTAGTTGCGTCCCCTGATGTCTCCAAAATTCAACGATTGTGGGTTCGCATCCCGCTTGGCTCTGACCATGTGCCACTGTTTGTCCCACAGTGACAGTGGGATATCTTAGTGAAAGCGTCGCCACGTCACGCTGAAAACCCAGGTTCGATTGTCCACATGGGTGCCGTGTGTGAAGCCCATTCTAGGTATCTCCGTCCGTAATATTGCTGCAATGTTGCTAAAAGTGGCGTAAAGCTAATCTCACTCTCTCTCCCACATGCGTCACTGTTTAGGACATGCACCAGTTCAGACTTTCCTATCTCACTGGCTTTAAAATTCTGATTCGTTGCCCTGCTTTTGCGTGTGTCTGTGATGGACAGCAGCTGTTGGCAGGGTTCGTTTGCTTTTTCGCAACCATCTGGTGTTATTTAATTATGATTCCTAAAGCCCAACAGACCCGTGAAGTTCTGGGGTGGAATAGGTCTTCAGCAAACCATGCTTGCCACAAAAGGTCACTCTGCTTGTCGTAAAAGGCGACTAAAGGGACTTGGCTGACACATGTCATCGGTTCCCATTGGGTCAGATCGATGCTCATGCTGTTGACCATAGGAGTGTCTAGTTCAGACTCAATTATTTAAACCTCCGCCCTGCAGATGGAATTTTGCTGAGTATGGTGTAAGACTAAACTCACTCAGTCCTAAAAACCAACTAAAGATTAAGTCGCAATCGTGCAACGGGCTCAGATATCTTCTAATTATGGAAATGATTTAGCTTTACGTCGCTTTTAGCAATATTCCAGCAATATAACGGCGGGGAACGATATAAATGTATGCAAAATATTCCCTTCATTCATACCTCTCTGAACACGAATTTGTGACCTTCGACAATAGTGTTGCGATATTGCTGAAAGAGGCGTAAAACTAAACTCACTCACTGAAGTCACACTTCAACACGCTTGTAAACAATCAGGCAATTTCATCACAGCTCTCTGACATCGTCAGGAATGTGACCGTCCTTACCTGAAAGCTGATATGGTGCAGACATATGTCTACACTTCCGTACTAACTTTCTTCTCCCGAATAAAAAAGGAAAGCAAGTTCAAAGATACTGACGTGTTGAAAGCTGAGATGCAATCTATTTCAGGCAGTGTGTGTCGAACCGAGAAGCTCGTGCTAAATGGTCTACGGACGGAGAACCGCCCGAGAAGCTCGTGCTAGATGGAAGGCGCACCTGCACCGATATATTGTGCTAATAACAAGTATAACGAAGAAATGAGAGAAAGCATGTGTGAATGGTAGATGGACAACATTACTAATAGTTACGAGCAGGTAGTAATGAGTATATATATATATTACAGAAAGAGAATGTCAGGAGAGGGAGTGCCTATGACCGTGCTCATTATCTTTAAGATGGCGTTTTCTTCCAATCCAACAGTTCGCTGAGCGATATGAGACGATTCGTAGAAACCTAAGTACCCTTAAGTGCTGCAAATGGACGAGAAACTGGGTTCCTAACTGACCCCGTGCTCGATCACAAGGCCTGATCATTTATCGGAGACAGTGTGTGACTAACCGAAGGATCAGCTCGTCTAAATCGAACACACCTTTCAATGTCTTTGAAGAGGCCGAGTGATGGAATGGTGGCGCCGCGCTTATTCGATTCCCCAGACAGCTTCATCGGAAGATGATGACGATCGCAACAGCACCTTCTTCCATCTTCGAGTTCATATGTGATGCATGTTAGTTTTCTCCTTGATTAACACGTTCATATTATGTCAGTTAAAAGTTAGCGCTAACCTAAGTTCTGCCATAGAGCGAATAGCGAATAGTCCGAGTTCAATGGAGAAAACCAACGCAGAAACACAACAGAAACGCAACGCATCTGTCTATTTATCCCTTGAAGGTCCCGGGGTAGAATAGGCCTTCGGCAGCCATGCTTGCCGTAAAAGGCAACCAATCTTGTTGTGAGAGGCAACTAACAGGATCGGGTGGTCAGACTCGCTGACTTGGTTGACACATGTCATCGGTTCCCTATTGCGTAGATCGATGCTCATGTTGTTGATCACTGGATTGTCTGGTCCAGACTCGATTATTTACAGACCGCCGCCATATAGCTGGAATATTGCTGAGTTCGGTGTAAACCTAAACTCACTCACTATATATCTGCCTAAGAAGTCAAAATGTAAGTTAAAATTAGGTAGGGTTAGGTTTCGTGTTGGGGAAAGGAAGGAACGCTTTTTTCCATCCCACCTCGCTCTCTCTCTCTGTCTATTTATCTACCTTTCTATCTATCGAATGTACAGTATGGTTCAAAATTATTGAGAATAGCTAAAGCATTTCATATTATTAAACGAGAACAAATCAGATAAAATTGAATGTATTGTGAAAGTGAACTGACCTTTTCATGTTGTGTAGGTAACAATTTAATATTTTATCAAGTCTCCTTGAGCTTCACGGCACAGTCTAAGACGGGTAGGCATACTTCCTATCAGAGAGGTTAGTGTCTCGTGAGTTATGCTGTCCCAGTATCGGACCACTTCTCTCTTCATGTCTTCAATTTTTGTCAACCCCTTTTGATTCACACATTCCTTCATCATCCCCCAAATGTTCTCAATGGGATTTAAGTCAGGACTATATGCAGGAAATGGTAATGCAGTCACATTTTTCTCCTGAAACCACTGCTTGGCATGTTTTGCGGTGTGTTTAGGATCATTATCTTGCTGCAAAATCCAGTCATTTCCATAAAATACATGTGCACTTGGAAGCAGAAAATTATCTAATATGTTAGTGTAGCGTTGACTTGTCAGATTTCCCTCAAACACACACAGCGGGGTCGTTCCTAATAAGGATATCCCTCCCCATACATGAAACTTTGGGCTGTATTTAGGTCGTCGATACAACGGTGCTGACGCAGACTTTGTCCATATTTTCACATTATTGGGATATACCCATATTGAGCTTTCATCAGTAAAAATCACATTTTCCCAGTCAAAGTTTTCATGTGCCAAACACCACTCAACACGCCTGTCTTTATGTTCTTGTTTCATGAGAGGAGAAAGAATTCCAGTCTTTTTCTCCCATCCAAGATCAATCAAATTTCTTCTAACTGTAGATTTTGATACAACTGTTGATCCCCTTTCTATCATTTCATACCTGATGTTGGCGATGCTTGCCCTTTGCTTTTTAGACGCTAAAATTCCCAGCCGGACGCGATCTGAGAAGTCCAATTTTCTGGGTCTCCCTGCTCCTTTCTGGTGCCCAAAATCCTTTCCCTCTTTAAAAGTCTTCCTAATCCTATACACAGTAGAAAGAGGAGTTCCTGTTCTCCCTACCAATGTATTTACATCATCAATTCCTTGATTACACAACTCAAAAATCAACCTTCTTTTATCTTCAGCAGACATTGTTGACAGTACTGAGGAAAATGACGTCTGCTACAAATTCAGGGGAGGTAACTCTAATTGTACTATACTCAGTAGGCCAAGATGAGTTACCTCCCTTATACCATTACTTAGTTTTAAGTATCAGTGAATCAGTTGAGGTGTTAGGATAGCTCAAAGTAAGAAGAAAAATTCTCAATAATTATGAACCAGACTATACATATTCATCACAGCTACAGACTCGTATATTCTTCTAACAAAACTCTAATTCTGAGGCATATTAATTTCAAGGACTTTTTTATCCTTTGCCCTCTTCCCATTTATTCTATGTTCTCAGCATGTACTGGATGATACAATCTTGTCGTTCCCTGCGCCTTCTATAAGACGTTGTACTGTCAACAGGAAATTTGACTTCTGTAGCAGATGTCTTCGGAAAATTTCTGAATCGAGGACTAAAGTTGAGATGAATCTGAATCGATTTTGAAGTACATTGGTTAATAACCCACCGAGTCTTGATCTACACTGTCTCAGACACCATCGGAGTTGACCGAATCCAGCATTCTTTCCAAAAATGTGAGACATTGAAGAGAAACAGCTATATGTGACTATGTTGAACGGCTTTGCGACATTGTGTGGCTGAAACGAATGTATGGTATCCACTGGACTGACTGAGTGAAACATTTGTCACCAAATTAAAGAAATTCTTGTTTGTGTTTGAATGTAGGAAAACAAAACATCTGTTTGAACGACAACTTGTCGATGTGATTGTGGCTAATGACATTATGTGAAGCGCCCGTAAAATCATTTCATCGTGACGTTCCATAGAGTGTGTGGCTATTTTATGCCGCACTCAGTATTCCAGCTATATGATGGTGGTTTGTTAATAATCCAGCCTGGACCAGACGATTCAGTGATCAACAGCATGAGCATCGATCTACGGGATTGGGAACCGATGTCATTCGACCCGTTAGTCGCCGCATATAACAAGTGTGTGTTCCTGAAGACGTGTTCTAACCCTGATCATCGCGGATAAGCACAACGTGTAACACTGTCTGATATCAATAAACATCTCAAGTATACCGATCATTTCATAATCAGATCTCTGTTAGGATCTGAAAGGTACTAGTATGTCAATGTTGATATGATATTATTGAAGGTTTTGAGAGGGCATAACCATTTGTGCTTCTTTACAACCATATATATTTGGAATGTATTCGCTTTTGAAAGATGATTGGTGTATGGCACGTAAAACATTTTCATGTATACGATTTTCATTTTAAAACAAAAGACTAGAAACAAACACTAACAAATGTGTGATGCAAGAGGAGCGTCAAAATTAATGTTCCAAGTGATATTTTCGACCTTCTTGAATAAACGTCAAAATCAAGAATGGGACCCGTTGGGGCTACTGCGTTGTGCACGTGCATATCATGCATTGTGTTTAGGGGTGGTAACAGAGGGAAATGGCGGTGCGTTCATAAGATGTCTGTCCTTGAAACGTTTGTTAACGTTTACACTTCTATCCAAATTGAAAGTTCATTATTCCCTACATTTTGTGAAGAATATGTAACCATTACACACACATTACAACACCACTGGACACGCTCTTACCGATCACAATGAACATTCGACACAGATTTACATGATTTTGTATGCGTTATAACACGACAATTCTTTTTTAAAATAAACAAATGTTTTTAAAACTGAGAGGAATAAGCTGGACGTTAAAAAAAATAAATAACAGCAATGTATAAGAGTTTAAGCGTAACACTGGCTACAGATGCTTAAAACACACCTAAAATACTAAGAACAACTGAACCTACGTTTTGTTTGTTTAAAATAACAGCTCTGCATGAAATAAAGGAGTCGGTGGCTCTCATTGTAAAAGCATCAAATGTAAAAGTTGTTCTTAGTGAGTGAGTGAGTTTAGTTTTACGCCGCACTCAGCAATATTCCAGCTATATGGCGGCGGTCTGTAAATAATCGAGTCAGGACCAGACAATCCAGTGATCAACAACATGAGCATCGATCTGCGCAACCGATGACGTGTCAACCAAGTCAGCGAGCCAGACCATCCGATCCCATTTGTGCATTTAGATGCTGAACGAATAGCCTAATTCTTGTGAGTAAGAAACAATGTTACAAGCAGGTGTCGTTATTTTCTGATCGGCTTTCGTCCTGCTCTTATCTAGGTACAGTCTGCCTTCATGATACTGCAACAAGGTGAAACCATCCGAACGGTGTAGTGTGATTTAGTATCTACACGTCAAGGGGAGCAAATCTCATGCGCTCGTCGCACAGAATTAGGCAAACGGCTCTAGCTATTATACGGGTGCTTCACAATCTCAAGTGGCGTCAACCAGCAACTCGTAAAAGACTTGAGCAAGACAAGGGAGTGTGTGAGTGCGTGAGTGGGTGAGTGAGTTAATATTTATCGTCACACATTTCAGTCATATCGTGACGAGCACAATCAATTTTATGCACATCAAAAATTAATGGTAAATCTTAGAAAAAAAACAGCGAACAGTAAAATAGTTAGATTATCACAGATTCGAATATAAAACCAGTAATTAAATCTAAAACAGTTTAACTATAGGTGACAATACAATATGAAATAGGATAAATATCACCAACAACTGAAGGTGAATCACCATACTTACAGTACATTTGCTGCCTTCATAGCTAGATTTACAACCCATCATCCGTTAGCAATTTAGATACATCTAGCCATACATTAGAATGACACATTTTCTACGAGTAAAAGGTATGAGTGAGTGAGTGAGAGAGTTAACACTTAAAGTCACATCGCCAATATTACGGCCATATCGTGACGAGAACAGTTTATATCAATATTCAAATCAATAAATGTATAACGTAGAAACCTGTCATTGAAGGACAGTAAGACTACTAGAATATCGCAGCTCTTAATTTAAAACTAGTAAACAATAAAAAATATAGACAGGCTATAGATCACCAGCAACTTGATCGCCCTACTAAGTGAGAGAGTGAGTTTACTTTTACGCCGCACTCAGCAATATTCCAGCTATATGGCGGCCGTCTGTAAATAATCGAGTCTGGACCAGACAATCCACAACATGAGCATCGACATCGCAACTGGGAACTGATGACGTGTCAGCCAAGTCAGTGAGCCTGACCACCCGATCCCGTTAATCGCCTCTTACAAGCACAGTCGTCTTGTATGGCAAGCATGGGTTGCTGATGGGCTATTCTACCCCGGGTAGACCTTCACGGGTCTCGCCCTACTAAGGACCCTAGTTGGATTTACACCTTCCTTTCAGCAGCCGGCGATTATTGGAAAAAAATAGCCATAATACTACTACAAAAACGCAAAAATACTACGTTTACAATCTTGGTAAGTTTGAAATTTATGGTCAATGTTTTGTGACTTACGTACCTTCTTATGGGCGACTTAAAAGTTTAAAAGTGAAAGCAAGAAATGGGGATTTTATATATTGTTTATATTTGGGTTTAGTGTATATTAATACATTTAGGAGCTGTTAGTAATGCATTTTCTGTTGCTGTTAATGATAGCTATTATCGGGTAATAGAAAACGTCTGAATTCAACGACAGTAGTGCAAGCCACTTCGCTACCATCATCTGTAAACAAGTATTTATGTGTATTCTGTTTACTTTTTAAATGATTATATTCTTGTTTATATTGTAATAGTTCGTTTCATATTTTTAAAAAATGTGGTTAATGTTAGGTCGACTTGTGGCGTAACAAATTGTGAAGGAGGAGAAGACGGGAACCATATGTATTTTCGGTGATGTCCCCTTTTTGGTTGTCTGTTCTGCACTGGACCATGCAGGTGTAGTAGCTCACTGTCAAAAGTAGGTCTCGTTAGTAAGCTGGTAACTATCAATTCGGCTGATCACTGAGGCGAATCACTGAGGATTTGTGCTTTGAACCTGGGACCTTGATTGTGGATTTTGAAACTGCCGTGCACAATGTGATTAGAGAGATCTTTCAAAACACAGCCTTGCAGGGATGTTTATTCAAGTTTGGCTTGGCTCTGTTCCGCTATGTGCAATCCTTGGGACTCGCTGCTACCTACTACAGGTCCAGAGAAGATGTGCACAGATGGGCTTTGCTTCCTTCCTACGCTGGCAGCACATCTCTCTGCTTGTAGCGGTGTGCTGGCTGGTATGATTGGACAGTAGAACATAAGAAATACTGTGAATAAAATAATCATCACCAATAAAATGCTTTGCTATTCTGTTCCCTTCTTCGCTGTACATGGGAGTTGGTGAAATCAAGTTAGATTCATTCACGAGGTGTCCAAGGTGTCCGAGGTGTGAGTCATAAACTGTGCAAACCGGGACAACTATTCCAACTCGTTAACCAGATGTGACTGGCACAAGTAGGGCTGCCAAAAGAGGGAATGAATCACACTTTCTAGCTCGGCAGCAGAAATGAGTGGCTTAATGCTGAGCCCGAGGCGGATAATTCCTAATAGAAGCGTTTGAAGACAGTTTCAAACAGATTTTACTTTTAACTTTTACTGGAGGTGACTGACAGGAAGGACCTCCAAATGCCGTTTCTCGATTGCTTTTTTCTCTTTTTGTTCCATCTATTGATACATTTGATTGATTTCATTGCTTTTGTGTTGACTCTGGCACGGTTTCTGGTTTGGAGTAATGATCTATTGAAAGTTGTGATGCTGCATGTTCTGTCTTGGACGCTACTGAAGACTGAGAGGAGATCTGAGGATGATCATCTATGCTGACTTTTTTCATGAACGCAAGATAATGATGTTTGACAGGCTATTGAAGTCAGGAAAGGTCTGGAGGCAGTGGTACCAGATTACACTGAATCTGATATATCTGATCTGAGAGACTATGATCTCTCATGGATAAATCTTCTATAATCTTTTTACACAAAACGTTTTGGGGTCATCAGGTAAACTGACAGCTGATACTATGAAAGAATTCTCTGTGACAGTATCAGCTGTATGTTCACAGGCATATCGAAGGAGGTTGTGAAAGCAGCGAGCCATGCCATCATGTCGTTGAAGATGTTTATGCAAAGAAGGGCATCCACTGACGAGGTGTTTGGCGGTCTCTGTATATTCAGTACACAGTCGACAGTTCATGTTAAGATTTTTCGTTAAGAATCACATTGCAAGTAGGAAGTGACGGGGCCTGATCAGCAGAAAGGAAGCCTTCAGTTTCACATTTGAGACCAGCCAACTTTATCCAGCTTCATCTTCACAAAGGACCGACTCTGGGCAAACGTGGTGAATGACTTCACCTGATTTACTCCCATCACTGTACCGTCCAGCAGTACATCGCCATCAACAAAATCTACTTTAAATTTCAAATTGTGTCCAACAACCTTTGCACGCTTAAAATAGCTGTGGAATTCCTTGCTTTCATCCTGAGTCTTGACATGCATCATCTGATGAATAAATATGTGCAACAGTGCACAATAGTGTAGACCCTCCACATCTCCAGAATTGATTGGCATATATAAACGATTAAGAGAGGAACGAAGGTGGCAGTCTCTGGTATCAGATATGATCCTTCTGGTTAGACGGTCAAGACTGAATATTTTGTTTTGTCCAACCAACTATTCCAAAGGAATAGGACAGGACAGGCACAGCAAACGCATTGGTGGCTTTGACCTTGTTTCGAACATTAAGGTCAGAGATCCAGATATTTTTCGAGCAAGATTTCGGCCCGAAGTTTCTCTTGAATTTGGGCATTTCTGGAACTTGTCTCAGACATGCTCACCAAGATGGGCGTAGGCCTGATCTTCCAAAAGATGCTAACGCCTCCCCTCTGTAACAACATTTGTTACCTTGCCACGTTTCAGATGAAAAAGTATTACATTTGTCGAGTTTAAATGTCATGCCAGTATCATTAGTACAGGGACTCGACAAGGAGAACCTGTTCTTTCAAATTGGTATCTCCTTTGGCAAGGAGCTCAATGTCATCCATGTAGAGGAGATGAGTAGGTGGTGTTGGGGATCTGTGCTGAGGAGGTCCGGAATGATAGCCCTTCTCTCTCTTGAGTAGAAAGCTCAAAAGAATCAAGGACAGACAAAAAACCCAAAGGATGAAAGAAATACCCCTGCAATATTCCCGCTTCTGATTGGAATAGATACCTTCCCCTGCGAGTACATTTCAAGTTGAGTCGACCAGCAGCTCATTAAAGACTGGAGTAAGTCAATTAGTCGCCCAGGGAGTGCAATACACTGAAGAGGCTTCCGAATCCATTCATGAGGGACAGATTCGTATGTGTTTTTTTGTAGTTAATCCAGCACATAGAGAGATTACGGTGGTATGTTTTAGCCTCTTCCAAAATCATTTTTTGTTGATCCTAGCACCTCCAACACCCCCTCTGCTCTCTATAAGCTATATCATTAGAGGAGTAGTAAGAGTAGTATTCAAACATGTAATAAGGTGGGTGTTTTGAGGATCAGTCAAGGCTCCTTTCATAGGAGGAACACATCACCTGTGTCCGCGAGAGTACTGAAACAGTAAAGTAAATGGTGTTTGAACACAGGGAAACAGTTTCCAATACCGGTTTCAAATGCCATCAGGCACTGGAACGGAGTTAGATTTGGACTTTTTGATAACTCTTTTCAGGCAATCTGGTGACATATAATGGACAATTCTCATGCATTACATGATCGTAATCACGAACCCATGGTGACTCAAGGTTACAGTCACCGCTTACAGACCACAATTGTCTCCAGAACGTTTCACTGGCATCCTTGGGAGGTCGTGTATTGTGCTCACCTTCACCACTCGTTTTAAGTCGCCTGTAGAATTGCTTTTCATTGTTTCTAAAGAGTTTATTTTGTTTATGAACAAGCCCTGTCATATTAGCTGCCTATAACAGTGCTTTTCATTATTTTTAAAGAGTTTATTCTGTGTTATTAATTAATTTTTTCTTTTCAACCCGTGAAGGTCCCGGTGTAGAATAGGCCTTCAGGAAACTCCTGATCCTGGCACAGACAGGCTGGTAAAGCTCATCATCAGCTGAGGGCCCTCGCCCCCTCTACACGCAGCCCAGACAGCCAATGGGACTTCTCCCAGGAAACACTGCCTAGTCGAACCCACCAAGAACTGTCCGGAGAATATGGAGGCTCCCCAACACTGCAGCCTTCTGCATTACCCAGATTGTCAGAAGGGCTGTGCTCTCGGTGGAGAACCCGGGCACTCTCCTCATCTGCGTCAAGAGATCAGGAGGTACCAAACCAAGGGCACCGAGAACAATGGGGAGCCTGACGACAGAGTACTTGGGATGCAAACGAGACATTTCAAAGGCGAGGTCCGTATATTTATCATGCTTTTCCTGAATCTTGCCAATCACATTGCTGTCAAAAGGGACAGAAAATTCAATGATATAAATAATTTCATTAGTTTTATCAAAAAGGACAAGATCAGGTTTGTTGGCTGGAATTCGTCTCAGGCTGTATAATGGCCTATTCCAGAGAAGTGTAAAAGCATCATTTTCCAGGACGCCTTGGACATGTTCAGGGTCGTACCATGGATGGACCTCGGGGTCAAAGCCACAGGCATGGCGGAGACGATAGTAAAAGCAGCGAGCTATGCCATCATGTCTTTTAAGATATGCTGTTTGTGCCAAGGAAGGGCATCCACTGACAAGGTGTTGGACAGTCTCTGTGAAGTCATTGCAAAGACGACATTTCATATTGATATTTTCTTTAAGAATAACATTCTGGCGATTGCGAGTGGGAAGTGACTGGTCCTGAGGAGCAAAAAGGAAGCCCTCAGTTTCACATTTTAGACCAGCCGACTTCATCCAGGCGAAGGAGTCGCTTGGATTGCTGTTCTGTTCCACACACTGCATATACACACGATGCAATGGCTTCTCAGACAGCTTCTCCACAAAGGACCGACTCTGGGCTGACTTGGTGAAGGACTTCACCTGGTTTACTCCCATCACTGTACCGTCCAGCAGTACATCGCCATCAACAAAATCAACTTCAACTTTCAAATTGTGTCCAACAACCTTTGCACGCTTAAAGTAGCTGTGGAATTCCTTGCTTTCATCATGAATCTTGACGTGCATCACCAGAGGATCATCTGACAAATAAATACGTGCAAAAGTTCTCAATAAAATTCTGTCATGAAGAGCTTCCACATTAATCAAACCCCGACCTCCAGAATTGATTGGCATGTATAAACGATTAAGAGAGGATCGAGGGTGGTGTGCTCTGTTATCAGACATGATCCTAATATAATATTTGCTGTTTACTAATATACACCTGTGATGAAATGACAAACGTTATCTACTAGTCTGAGTAAACAAACAAAGCCATAAGCTTCCATCAGCTGTAAAAATCGATGGCAAACAAACAAATTAAAAATGTATTTTCAAGAACACGTGTTCACAACAAAGGCCTTTGTCTTCTACAAAACTCATCAAGCACAGCCAGGTGAGTTGGTTACTGCAGATACCTATTACTTTGAAGGTACAACATAAACATTTAAGCAAGCATTGGGATAGCTGTCACAGCTTTGAGGGTTATTTCATTGAATAAAACACATTGGACACATTGAATGGATTCTCAGTTTTATAAAGCGAA
Organism: Haliotis asinina; assembly: GCF_037392515.1. Classification (NCBI taxonomy): domain Eukaryota; kingdom Metazoa; phylum Mollusca; class Gastropoda; order Lepetellida; family Haliotidae; genus Haliotis; species Haliotis asinina. The sequence goes on along the minus strand of NC_090292.1, from coordinate 21,526,538 downwards.
GACGAACCATGCAGTTCAGTACAGTGCATGTCAATTCTATTACTGTGCATATATACTAGCCACGAAAAGAAACTGTGCATTGTGAAAATATTATCTCAGTTGATAAGTACGATAACAATGTCATAAGAACTTTAATGGAGAGATCACGTGACCATGACAAGTCAGGAGAATTTCAACTGAAAAGTAAATCACAATGACGTCACAAGTCCACAAGCGGGACAGGGGTCAAACGACCATGTCACACGCTCAATAACGGGTATGTGCACTATCGGCATTAAGAACAGCAGTGCATCGACGACGCATAGAGCCTATCAAACGTGCAAAGAAGGCTTGTGGGATGTCACACCAGATTCTCTCAAGTTCTGTTGCAAGGTCAAGGACGTTATCTGGCGGGTGAGGAAGACGGCGTAGACGTCGATCAATCTCGTCCCAAACATGCTCTATGAATGCGGTGAATTTGCAGGCCAAGGCAGTAAGTCAACGCTGTGGTGTTGCAGGAAATCCATAGCAACCCTTGCCGTACGAGGGCGGGCATTGTCCTGTTGGAATGTTAAACCAGGACCATGCATATGACGTTGCAGAAAAGGAATTGTCACTGGTCCAAGAATCTGATCTCTATAGGTCACTCCAGTTAAGTTGCCCTGAACAATCACCAAAGAAGTTCTTTAGCGTGCTGTTATCCCACCCCAAACCATCACGGAACCGTCACCAAAGCGATTCCTCTCCAAGACACAGGCCTGTTCATGACGTTCTCTTACGCGTCTATAGGCACGTGGACGTCCATCACTATGGGAAATGTTAAACCTGGACTCCACTGTAAAAACAGCATTTCTCCATCAAAACAACTGTCTGCGGACAACCACATTCAGCGAGCTTGTCGATGACGCTGTGTCAGGATAGGTCGTATGGTGGGACGTCGTGGTCTGTTCCTGTGATGACGTAAACGTTGTCGAATTATGTTGGGTGACTACGGCGAAGTCCTGGGCCGGTACGGGCTGTCATCACTGCAATCTGAAACCTGTGGCGAAGATGGGTCACCCTTATCAATTTATTCTGTCTTGGGCTTGTTACACGTGAACGATCGATGACGTCATTTGTGTTGTGGTAGTGTGCAGAAATGGTGTTCTGGTGCAGTTGAAATATGCAGACAATTATCGCGAGACATTCCCCCACGGACCATCCCAATAGTTTCATGACGTTGTGCCGAGGTTAGCCTTGGCATGCTATGCGTTTCAATGGGCGTTTACCTTTTTGAACGATCGCGAGGGCAGGGGTTGAACTTTCCAAAGTGACAATATATCTATTTCCCGGAGTGCACGTGCAACAATGTATTGCACGTCTCAAGGACAAAACCGCTGACGCCACGGAACGAGGCACGTGCATGCACGTTGGATACATGTCACTATGTGAGTTTAAATCCTTATGTTTCTACACAGGTTTGGTAAATTTAGATTTTAGGTTTTTGTATGCACAGTATCGTAATGTGCCTAGTATATTTTAAATACATTTTTATATTGTTTACAAATTATTTTTTACAAAGGAAATCCACATACAGGCAAGCTACTGTGCATAGTAATTATAGGTTATCACGTGAGTGTGGTTTGGGATGGTTAATATCCTGCAACCCGTGAAGGTCCCGGGGTTGAATAGGCCTTCAGCAACCCATGCTTGCCATAAAAGACGACTCAGCTTGTCGTAAGAGGCGACTAACGGGATTGGGTTGTCAGGCTCGCTGACTTGGTTGACGCATGTCATCGGTTCCCAATTGCGCAGATCGATGCTCATGTTGTTGATCACTGGAATGTCTGGTCCAGACTCGATTATTTACAGACCGCCGCCATATAGCTGTAATATTGCTGAGTGTGGCGTAAAACTAAACTCACTCACTCACTAATATCCTGCATTGGGAATAAGCATTGTCTTTAGCGAGCCTTGGCGAAAATACCCGTTGGTTTTATCCTGCCGAGAACACTACCCGTTGTATGATAAATCTCTTTATGGCACAACATGTCAAGCACGGCGTCTGTCAGTTAACAAACGCGTCCGCGCCGTCTTAAAGTAATGCATCAAAAATGAAGTTGGTGAGATCTTTCTTCTCGGGTACGTCCCTTCGTCGAGTGCAGATGAGTACATCCATCGCAGCAGCGCATGTTCACCAAGTGGGTCGTAATCGAAAATCTACTTTTGTTGAACAAGCTCGAAGATGCTACTATACTATCCTCTCTGTCCTGTCGTACATGATATATATAATCTGTATATGAAGGTTAGATTCTCGTTCAGTAGCCTTGATTCCAGTAGTCCAGTCGCACAAAAAAACGTTTCTGAGAATTTATTCAACTGATTCGAGCAACGATGAATTTATGTGTATTCCCTATTTACAATAGTCCGTCGATCAAATATTATTCGGGTAGATTTACCTGAGATACGTGATCCTCCACAACTTACTCAGGTTCAGATTCATTGCCATTGGCAATGCAGATGTGGACCGGGAGAGTGAGGACCACGGCAATACTGAATCTGGTTTTCTTAGTCTTCTAGTGAGAAAAGCTGCTAGTTCATCATCATCAACATTACCAATCACTGACTCAGCATCCACTGACTGAACTGATGAATCTGCCATATTGTTTTCACTTCTAGAGCTGGTCCATCTTTCAATGGAGGGGTCGTTACTGTTGAGGGGGGTTGAGGGTGAGGTGCTGTCTTCTCTTCCCTCTCCCCTTGCCCTTACTTGCAGCTTTTCTTGGCATCTTGCTGATACGTTGATAGGTGTTCCTGCTTCAGCGTATATTTGTGATTCCTGATAGATTCGTAACCTATTCGTGGTCAAGCCACGAACTGACGAAAACACGAATGAGTTAAGGATACTTACGAATTAATTATGATTTGGTCACAAAGTCTAAGAATGCACTACGAATTTGATACGAATTAACTACGATTACTTTCAATCGAGAGTTCGCGGTTACAATTTTGAACAGTTCAAAACTTTTGCAATGAATTCCCTATTATACCGGAACTTCAAGAACTATTACGAATTAGGCACGAACATCACAAACTGATTACGATTCAACCACGGATCCTCAAATTAGTCAATTCGCGGAGATTCGTGGGATTCCTGGTCTGTGTGGAACAGGGGAATTGAGCTCGTAATTGTCAAAAATCCCTGCAGCAGTTAACGCAATCGGCACTACATACCACAGTTTTCATAAGTCCTTACCGTAATTATCCCATTTGGCGCTATAGACCGCAATAGTCATAATAATAGTCATAAATCCTTACAGTAGTGGACAAACCATACACCACATACGGTAATTGAATTTTTAGGTGTTCCTTTCCATGCGTGTCCACTGCTGTTGACAATTAATTTAGATTACTTATCAGCACGGTATTTACCCAAGGAAATGTATTGTTAATATTATGTTCTGTAAGCAGTTACCGTGCAGACTCTGTTAAACCACACATCGCTTACAGTACCTGACTTAGACTTAAATTGTATTAGGATATCATTGATTGTTATGTCTATTATTGTATGTCATTATTATGTATGAACTGATGTGTTTTGAACCCGAGGTAGAATAGCAGCCCATGCTTGCCATAAAAGGTGACTTTGCTAGTTGTAAGAGGCGACTGACGGGATCGGGTGGTCAGGCTTGCTAACTTGGTTGACACATGTCATCGGTTCCCAATTGCCCAGATCGATGATTATGCATTTGGAATGACATGCAAGACGCCTGCTTAAACAAACCCAGGGAAGTCACAGTTCTATCCATTCTTGTGTCAAGGCTCACACTCGTAATTTAATTACCCAAATCGATGCTTGACAGCAACTTAACGCTAAATGCCGTAACATCAGACAAAGAACAAGATCTCTTAATTCTGCTGAATTTTCTTTCGTCATGAGAGGAAGAACATGACTTGTCAAACCACCCAATTAAGCAGATGCTCTTCTGGCATTTGAGAACATAATCGTGGCCCTACCAGTCGCCATGAGCATGAATGTCTGGACACGATGACGTGTCAAACAAGTCAGAGAACCTGACCACCCGAAATCCTTTAGTCGACATTTGCTATAGACATGGGTTATTGAAGTCCATTTCTAATCCAGATCTTCACGGGCAGTATAATGGAGCTGAGATAAGTGTTTTTGTTGTAATCCTGCTTTAATAAAGAAACAGTACTATTATTATTTATTAATATATGTTCCTGGGTATTGGCATGTTGTGTCATAAGAGACGACAGATCTAGTTGACACACGCCGCATCCCAGTTGCGTATATCGATACTCTCATTGATCGGAGGATTGCTGTGGGAATTCCTGGTGAATAGTGCAACTGCATGTCTCCCCAGGTCTTCAAGGAATCCTGTATCTGAATGCTTGTTTGAATTCCATGCGTATATATCTCCGTGCGTGTTTGTAGATTCTAATTCTCAATACCTTCACAGTTTTATTGATTAAATAATATAATGTGTATTAGGTGTCTTTCTTGACGTGTCAGTTACACACGTGTCTCGTATGGCACACACACGGACCAATCTAAGTAAACTAAGTTTCAGTTTTATTTGGTACACTCCTCTACTGAGTTTAACAAACCCGAGAAGGAGGTAGCGTCAGATAACCTTTGAGACTGACTGCTTTCCAAATTGCGAACTCGGACATTCGCACACACCTTTTGAACTTTTACCTTTGTACCCGAACGATTCCGAATGCGACTCTCTGTATGATCGTTTCCGGGTGATGCACATGGAATACGCTATGACTCAGTCAACATTGAGCAAGCAGTCGCTGAAAACAGCGTTTGCCGACATTCAAAGATGTCAAGTTGCGGAAAATATTGACAAATGGTAAGCATGTCATGAGAATGCCTGAAGCATGCATAATGTAGGTCAAATATCTGTGTTTTATGCGGATTTTCTTTTGTTGAGTGATCAGAGTTAGTGAGGTTTGTAAGTCACGCCAAACCCATAAACAATAGCCGTTGTCTGATTGGTCAAATCTGTTAGGTCGTTTCGCGTTTGATTGGATTGTTATAGGTCGTTCAAAGGTTGCCTGACGCGGCCACCTACTAGATTTTGTTAGAGTCAGTAGAGGAGTGCAACGAATAATACTGACACAGAGCATAGAAAAGACTTCATTTGGAAAAAGCGGACCAACAATGGACAAGGGTCAATAATGACCGACCACTGCACATATCCACAATTTAGGTCTGATCTTCGGTGACTCCTAATAGAAACACCAGGTTAGAATGGGCCTTCTATAGCCAGTGGGCGGTGGCAGAGCCTAATGGTTAAAGACCCCCTGACGATCTTCATGGGCTGTCCTTCACTGAGACAACAATGGTGTTTGAATTAAAATATTTAGGTCTTTGCTGAAACAATACAAACCAGTGCTCGAATAACCCAGCACGCGTTTAGATAGCAATAATTATAATCTGTAACGTCCAGATCTAAGATCCAGGTTAGATCTTCAATAGCCCGTGCTTGTCATAAGAGGCGTCTAACGAGATCGGGGGGTCAGGCTCGCTGACTTGGTTGACACGTCATCGTATCCCATTTGCATTGATCGATGTTCCTGCTCTTGATCACTGGATTGTCTGGTCCAGACTGGATTATTTTCAGACCTATAACTGGGAAATCGCTTAATGTGTCGTTTGACTAAACTCGCTAACTAAATGCTTTTGAAAAGGTATATGCTTGAACTGAAACATGGTGATTAGTGACTGAAGTAGCAGATTAAAATGACACAAATGCATATATACGCGTACCAGCTATCACCTAGTTCAAGTTATTTTTTGTATAATGAATAAACACACTCATTGTTTTCAGAAGTGCTCTGTGTGTTTATATTCCAAAACAAGATGCGTTAAGAATCAAACAGTCATACTTCATAAAGCCCTGCTCCTCTATTTAACAGGTCATCCCGTATTTTAGACGTGCCATTGTGGAACTGCAGGCTAACCGATAAGACATTTGTATTTGTTTTCCAAAAAAACGATTCCGTAACTACGACAGTGTCCACAGAACCACTTACAACCTCATACTCAGAAAGTCCAATGTGTTGATTATGTGTGTTAGTGCTTGTCAAGTGCACACACCACCTGTACATGGTCGATGTACCTTCCATAGTTTGAGCTGAGTGAATTAGATTGAAATTGATTTCTCTTTGCGGACAAACCAGATAAAAGGGGAGGTAATGCATGGTCTAGGGGGCGCAGTCGGATACGTATTTAGATGTGACGTCATAGCGCGATAAGTTTATTCTCGCTTGCGACACACAGGCTCCCGTGTCTTTGCGAGGATTAATTTTTAAAATTAATATAAATAAAACAATTTGAGGTGCCACGACTGGAAATGACATGATGAAGTATTTGAGCTGGGGGAGTCATCTGAAAAACAGCATGTTTTAAATCTTTAATCGCCGGATGAGGAAGATGGCGTACACGTCGATCCATCTCGTCCCAAACAAGCCCTATCGGGGAGAGTTCCGGTGAACTTGCAGGCCAAGGCAGTAAGTCAACGCTGTGGTGTTGCAAGAAATCCATAGCAACCCTTGCCGTTTGAGGGTGGGCATTGTCCTGTTGGAATGTTAACCCAGGGCCATGACGTTGCAGAAAAGGAATTGGTCGAAGAATCCCTGTAGCCCACCCCTTTTAAGTTGCCCCGAAGGAGTTCTTTGGCGTGCTGTTATTCCACCCCAAATCATCTCGTACCACCACCAAAGTGATTCCTCTCCAAGACACTGTGCATAACGTTCTCCCACGCGTCTATAGGAACTTTGACGTCCATCACTATAGGGAATGTTAAACATGGACACATGTGTAAAAACAGCTTTTCTCCACCAAAACAAAAGTCTGCGGAATTGATTTTGGTACCACATTCGGCGAGCTTGTCGATGACGTTGTGTCCTATGGCGGGACGTCGTGGTCTGATCCCGTGTAAAATCGAATGGTTATTAAAAGGCATAACATGCCAAGGCTAACCTCTGCACAACGTCATGAGGCCATTGGGATGGTCCGCGGAGGAATGTCTCAACGACACGTAGCTGCACATTTCCACTGCTACCAGAACACCATTTCTGCACTGGTGAGACGCTACCAGAACACAAATGACGTCATGGATCGTTCACGTTCTGGACGTCCACGTGTAACAACGCCAGGACAGGACAGATGGATAAGGGTGACCCATCTTTGCCACAGGTTTCAGTGATGACTGCCTGGACCAGCCAAGGACCTCCCCTTATTCACTCCAACACAGTTCGACAACGTTTATTCCCTCCTATGTTACCTTGGGTTTTGAAGGCGTGGAGATCCCCGAATTAATTCCTGTAATAGTTCTAGTCATAAACAGTCCCTCCAAAAATGCTGTTCCGTTTGTAAGAAAGTGTATTATTATGCCACTACTGGCTGCTACCAAGCCAGTCGAAACATCTCTAAAAGCCGCCTTGAAGCTGGGGAGTCGCAGGATGCATTTGTCTGACATTTTAGCGTTCATCAGAGCACTATCGTTTCCTGCTGGCCGATTCTCCAGAAGCTGCCGTCCAAGAACTACCATCCAAACTCATGATCGCTATATCTGGACTGTTTGATTTCGTCATCGTCTTGACACAACCATGGAGATTGCACAAAGCATCCCTGGTTTGTCTTAACAGTGGGGAAGCGATTCAACCAAGGAGGCCAGTTGTCGCCACTGTTCTGAGAAACTTCTATCCTCGCAATCGCTTTTGAGGCAGTTTCATGGTGTGGGGTGCGATATCGATTACACAGAGCTCAGATTTACTGGTGGTTAAGGGGAATTTGACAGCAAATCGGCACGTCAGCGACATGCTTCCGAATATGGAAGGAAGTTAGTCGTTCCAACTTGACAGCTTCAGCTTCACATACTGCAGACGTCGATGTCTTTTCATGGCCTTCCCGAACACCAGCTCTAAGCCCGATAGAATACTTATGTGATGAACTCCACCGACGTGTACGTCAGCTCCAAAACACGCCTCAGACACTTTCACTACTGACTATCGCATTGAATGAACGGTGGGGAAGAATACAATTTCCAACACGCTCCGAGATGGTGCCGAGCATTAATTACTGCTAATGGTGGCCATACAAAGTGTTAATTTTAAGGCAGTTATAGCTGTTGTGTTTGCGAAGTCTATAAACGAATGGCTTTTCACTCTTTTGCCATTGAAATCACATAAAATGTTTCCTCTAAAACAAATGCGAAACATTCTTCTGAACCGACTTATGCGTTTCTTTTTTGAAGAGTATACGTCTGCAATGTTTATCGATACTCGATCGATATACCTTTCATCTATAACGATGGCCAGCAGTAATACGTTATATCAAAGAAAATCAGGTATGAATCAAGGCATAAAAATGTATTTTTGCACGACGTTCCACAGTAGACAGTGAATAAGTTGACGTCTACGCCGCATTTAGCAATTTTCCAGCAATATCACGGCGGGGACACCAGATATGGGCTTCACACATTGTATCCATGTACGAATCGAATCCGGGTCTTCGGCGGGGTGAATGAACGCTTAAACCAATAGCCCACACCGCCGCCAGAAGACATACTGAGACTTCATTAAAAGAGTCAGTGTATACCACCGGGTACCCGTTTCCTGATGTGTGAGCAGAGGTAATAAACAAAGACATTTTCCTGGTGGTGTTTTGTTGAATCTGTTTGTGTGCGTGCCTTGCTGTTTCGTGACGCTGGTACTGGTGTGTTCTGGAGATCCTAAAACGAAATCCAGCCTCTTTTCACAGTGGCGTTGAGATTCCTTGTCACTGTGATTACGTCTGAGTCATACAATGAATACATTGACTGTTTTTGTCGATTATATTGATTCTAAATTGCATGTGAATGGAAACATCATTCCATGCCAATACGAGGGCCCCCTGAACTAAAATAACGGAATGGTTGTATAGGAAACAAATTGTAATTTCAGCAATGACACTATACGTCGGAAGCACACTGTCACTAAAAATGTGGAGACAAATGTGTTTCTGGCTTGATTGTTACATGAAGGTTGTTTGTTAATTATCTATTAATTGCAATGACGCACGTGAATGTCAATGACAAAGTCTTGTTCGATATTCTGTTGCAGCTGTAATTCGCTTGTAAACTTCACCCAATCACTACAGTGGAAACTGTCAAAACCGGCATCTTTCCAATCCGGCAAGTTGTCAACACTGGCATAAAATCTCAGTCCCACTCATGACGTATATTTATCATCAGGTCTACAATCCGGCACCTTGTATAAACTGGATTATTTCTTCAGTCTCAATGAGTGCCGGTTTAGACAACGTCCACTGTATTTATACTGGAAACAATGCCATTCTTATATATCATATTAGAAACAAACAAAAAACAAAAAATCAAAAAAAGGAAACGCATGCCCTACCTGGCGCCAGGACGCATGTTTAATTCATGAACCTGTTAGAGATAGCGGCTTTGTTATGTGCCAGTGTACTTATTGATTCGGAAACCGAACAGACGATGCGAAAAGAGACGCGTCATGACATCGATAGGCGGCTAGTACTGGTCTTGATGCGCTGACGAATCGTTGGGTTGAACTGTGATTTTTAAAGCACATGTATTCCTATAGAATCTTTGTGGAAATACTACGTATTTGTGAGTAGGTCATTGACGTTTTGTACATATGACTCAATCGCGTACCCCCTTGAAATGCAATGGCTCTGTAACTACTGAGGCAGCTTTGACACTGATGTCAGTCTTTGCTGTGGCTTTGCCTGGTCTTGTTTCACCTGAGCATCACTATGAGCATACAGAAATTATATGTGTTGACTCTTGTGTTGTGTCGAACATTGCCAGCCTTTCCATCGTGTGACACACTTAATTTCCAACGTCACGGAAGTTTGGATGATCTGTTGTTCAATGACAACTTTGTCTCTGAGAGCGTGGTAGAGGAACGGATATTGTGCGGAGAACGTTGTCACCGTCACCCCTTCTGTAACATGCTGTTGTACAACCCAACGTCCAGACGATGTCGCCTGTACAAATCTTTCGTCAACACAGGGGGAACTGAAGACATGGGCTGGCAGTACTATGCAGGTGATCTTAAATGTTCAGAACTGAATGAGTTGAAAAGTGGCATTTAAAAATATACCGTCCATATGATGTACAGAACAATTTTAAAAAGTTCAGGTATTTTGACTTAAAATACTTGGAGAGTTAACGTTAGCATCTTTTTAAAGCTTACGGGTGATACACAATTCATCATACACGTGCATTTCAAGTGTTACGTTATGTTTTTAATCAAAATTTATTTTATTAATCGTTTTGTCGTCGGCAAGCAGTCCTCCAGGTGGATTGGTTTGGGTTCGCAAATAAAATATCTAAAAAATAAATGCTTGATGGCGCTGGATTTATTGTAAGTTGTTTCAAACTCAAAATGGCAAGGGGATTAATTTACCCTTCTTCACCTCTACAGATCACTGGTCAAAGCTTGATTATAGCTCCATCGTATATGGTGGAGGCTGCAAGAGCAATTTAAAGAAGCTAGTTTCTGACCACCACTATGATCTTAAACTTTGTCTCGGGTCCTTTAGAACTCTCTTGTTGATAGTCTCTACGTCGAGGCAGATGAACCATCTCTTACCCGTATAAATTATCCTTACAATATATTACAAACTGTGTCTTTAATCCCCTCTATGAGAATTTATGCACCAAGAAATCTGAACCATTGCTTTCTGTTGCCGGCACATATATCGCCTTCGCATTTGCTTTCTTCTCCTCCTTTGCCACAGATTTACCCAACTCTAACACGGTGTAAGAAGTCAGAAAATAATGAATTACAATATAAGCAAGAATAAAAAATAGATACAGCAATTACAATCCTTATTTCCAGATGGGTCCAAGGACGGTGGCACAGTGACCTATTTTCCAAACTAAAGTAAACGCCAAATTAACGGCTCTTAAATATATTCAACGACACCCTAAACATAGATAATATACAATCTATTCAGACTCTCTGTCATGTCTTCAGGCGATTACAAACTTATCGTTTAAACATCCACTTTCAATAAAAATTATTGAATTGTATAATGATCTTGTAACTGACCAATACGACATTGTCCTCTGTTGATCTTGCAGCCAAGGTAGAACTCAACAAATTTATGACACCACATCTTATTCCATACTCTGATTATAAAGCTACAATTAGATCTTATATACGTGATCTGATGCAAAAGAAGTGGAACATCCAAGTAGGTATAAATAAATTACATGCAATAAAAATTCATATTGGTTTACCTAGTTGGGTTGTCAGTCCAGATTTGAAGAAGTCATCGTGCGACGATGTCGTATTGGCCATACAAAATAAACTAATAACTTTATTCAAAGGTGAGGATCCTCCGTTCTGCATTCCTTGCGATGAGAGAAAAACTTTCAAACATGTCTTGCTTGACTGTGTTGAATACTCGAACTATGAAGGGGATCTTTTTAGTAACATTAGTTTTCACTTAATTATTGCATTTTAAAAAGACTTAGATTTGTTAAATGATTTGTAAATAGATACTCTTCTGTTATTGGTAGTTTAGGTTAGTAACAGATTGTCTGAATCTTCAAAGGGGGTTGAAGTATTGTAAAATGTTTATCCTCCTGAGAGGATACGTAAGTCCCAAGATATTTTAAACTTGCCATTTTTTTAAAATCGTAGAATATGTCTGCTTTTAATTTCTGGCTAGATTTCACCAGTGACTGAAGGGATGATGTAAATCCAGCTAGGGTCCATGCAGGTAGCCAGGGTACTGTAAGTACCCATGGTCCGTAGTATGGTGATCTACCTTCAGTTGTAGGTCTGTAGTCTGTTGTATTGTCTTCTTTAACTGCAATTGTTCAGTTTTATATGCTAGTTTTCTGTTCATATCTGTGATACTCTCGTGGTTTTAATGTCCTTCGATGACAGGTTTTTACGTTCTAATTTTATTGATTATAATACTGATATTTATTAAATTGTTCTCGTCACGATATCGCTTAAATACTGTCAATGTCACGCTAACTATTAACTCACTCACTCAACTGGTTCAAATATTTCGTATGCCAAGTATAATTTGGTGTATGTGCATTCATGTGTCGTATTTCCTTTATTTATTTATGCTAATATTCATTGTGTAAATACGCCCAGACTCGCCGACATCGGATCCTATTTGCGCAGATCAATGATCATGATGTTGAAAAAAATGTCAAAGGTCCTAACGCCCTCGTCACTCTTGAAAAAAAATGTGTCCGAGAAACACAGGATGTAAAGTTTATGAACTGGTTCCGGGACTTACAGACAAACCATTAGGCCTTAAAAGAAAAGAAATGGCACCTATGTGTTGAGTTTGGTAGGAAAGACAGCAGGGCCCCCTTCAACCGCAGCCACAACAGACAAAGAAGATCCTCTAGTAACTTCAAAACCAATGAAGAAAGCGAATTTATATCAAAGTTGTCAGACTATAGCAGCAGAGGCATATTGCTGACAGCTAATAAAATCAACTGAAACATCCTTGAGGTCCACTGATATTACAGACTTATAACGTCAAAGGATGTTGTACCAAAACCGTGATTTTGCATTCCGTGAAATGTCCGATGGTGTGTCCATTGGACGATCCGTTAGGATCCTGGATAGAATTGATCTCCAGTAACCCATGCTTGTCACAACAGGCGACTACGCTTGCCCGAAGAAGCGACTAAAGGGATTGGGTGGTCATTATAGCTGACTTGGTGAACCAGTTGCTCATGCATTTAATAGCTTGTTTGGTCCTGACTCAATTATTTAGCTGGCATATAGCAGGGATATTGCTGAGTGCGGAGTAAACCTAAATTCGCTCACTGCATGTGGACGAGAGACGTTAACCTTGTCACTCCCTCTCGTCGGCTATTGCAGCTGTATGGGAGTGTTCTGTAAATATCTGCATCTGGACCAGTCAATCCAGTGATTAAGCCATGAGCATCTATGCATTTTAAAAACCTGATGCGATGATGAGCGGTCATGATCACCCGATCATGTTTGTCGACTCTTTCGTTGCAGTAGATGCGAGACACAATGCCGTCCTAAGCCGGGTCAGGTCATGACTGTATGGAGCTCTCGGATCATCTCACCTGATCTGTTCCTACCCGGACCTGAACGCCCAGTGTTATTTGTTTGGTTCGATAGAGACTGGTTATCCTGTGATGTAGACGTTTTGTATTTAACGTTTGATTTCTCACAATTGTTGTTGATTTATTTTCAGCTGAATGCAACCACGTCCGCTTGGAAAATGCCGTGTCGCTGTCAGTTGTAAATCAGACCCTTAACGTTACCTGTAGAAGCGGGTTCACTTACCTGCTCTCTCCTCCACTACACTGTCCTCTAGGCACTGGAGTCCTCGACATAGGAAAGTGTGCTCAGACACTTTGGACTGATCAGGTACGTAGAGGAGTGAGTGAGTGAGTGAGTGAACGGGTGAGTGAGTGAGTTTAGTTTTAGGACACTTGATTAGGTATATTCCAGCAATATCATGGCAGGGCACACCAGAAATGGGATTCACCTATTGTACCCTTGCGGAGAATCGAACCCGGCTCTTCGGTGTGAAGAGCGAGTGCTTTAACCACTTGGCTACCACACCGCCCAAGTTAAGTAGAGTGGGTAGGTGAGTGAGTGAGTGGGCCAGTGAGTGGGTGAGTGAGTTTAGCTTTACGCCGCACTCAGCAATATTCCAGCTATATGGCGACGGCCTGTAAATAATCGAGTCTGTACCAGACAATCCAGTGACCAACAACATGAGCATCGATCTGCGCACATGGGAACCGAAACAATCCAAATAATAAACCTCATCAATAGGATGATTGTCGAAATACTGGAATAATCCAAATCATAAAGCTCATCAATAGGAACATAGTCGAAATACTGAAACAATCCAAATCATAAAGCTCATCAATAGGAAGATTGTCGAAATACTGAAACAATCCAAATCATAAAGCTCATCAATAGGAAAAAACAGTCGAAATACTGAAACAATCCAAATCATAAAGCTCATCAATAGGAAGACAGTCGAAATACTGAAACAATCCAAATCATAAAGCTCATCAATAGGAAGATTGTCGAAATAGTGGAATAATTCAAATCATAAAGCTCATCAATAGGAAGATAGTCGAAATACTCATACAATCCAAATCATAAAGCTCAACAAGTGAGTGAGTGAGTGAGTGAGTTAATATTTAACGTCACATCAGCAATATTTCAGCCATATCGTGACGAGGACATTTTGATACTGAAATGAAATATGTATACATTATAAAAACCTGTCATCAATGGACAGTAAAACAACTAGAATATCTCAGTTACGATTAAACCTAGTGTGGAGAGTTAAAACAAATACCACTATTTGGACAATATATGAAATACGGGCTGTAGATCGCCAACAGCTGAAGGTAGATCACCGTAATAGGGACCATGGGGACTTACAGTACCTTTGCTACCTGCATGGATCCCAGATGGATTTACACCATCCCCTCAGCTATTGGCGATTATACTGAAATGTAGCCATTATTAAAAACAACAAATATACTACGATTAAATTTACATAGAATGTTTTGGACTTACGTACCCCCTCAGGAGGACAATAATTTTACAATACTTCAACTCCCTCGAGGGTACAGCCACTAACAATCTCAGTTATTAATCTAGACTACCAATAATAAAATATTTAATTATTTACAATTCTGATAACAAATCTAATTCTTTTAAAAAAGCAACAATTAAATGAGAGCGGGTATTAGTAAAAAGATACTTCATAGTTCGTTAATTAAAATACTGATCCCTGTGATGGAATACTCAACACAGTCAAGCAGGAGATGAGTGTGATTCTTTCATCATAAGGGATACAAAACGGAGGATCCTCACCAGCAAATATTTATGTGTATATCTTGTGTGGCCAGTACGACATCGTCGTAAAATAACCTCTTCAGATCTGGACTGACAACCCAAGAAGGTGTAACCAATATACGGTTTTATTTCATGTAATTTATTTACACCTACCTGGGTGTCTCACTTCTGCATCAGATCGCGGAAGTAAGTTCTAATGCTAGGTTTGTAATCAGAGTATGGGATAAGAAGTGGTGTCGCAGATTTGTTAAGTGCTACCTTGGCAGCAAGATCGGCCATCATGTTACCAGAAATACCTACATGGCTGGGTAACCAACAAAAGACGATGTCGTACTGGCCAGTAGCAAGATCATTATACAATTCAATAATTTATATTAAAAGTGGATGTTTACATGATAAATCTTTAATCGCCTGAAGACAAGAAAGAGAGTCTGAATACATTATGTATTGTTTATGTTTAGGATGTTTCTGAATATATCTAAGAGCCGTGAATATGGCGTTGGCTTCAGCAGTGAAAATAGAACTGTAATCTGGTAATCTGGTAATCGGGAAGATATTGTTCTGGATCCAATGACAGTGGCACAAGCCACTGCTCCACCGTCCTTGGACCCATCTGTAAACAATTGATTATGTTCTTGTTTATTCTGTAGTTCATTTGTTTCTGATTTTTTAAAAGTAGTTAAAGTTAAATCGACTTGTGGCCTAACCTATTGCCAATGGGGAGAAGAAGGAAGACGGGAAGGAGATTCTTGTTTATTTTCCAGATCAATGCCGGCAGCAATCATAAATAGTTTAATCATGAACCCAAGAGGAGGAACAAGAGAAGATTGCTTATAATACAAATCCTCATAGAGAGGATCGAAGAGAGTTATATGCGGGGTTTGACTCATTGGAACATAGTTTTGTGATATACTGTAAAGATAATTTTATACGGCGTTGGTCAAGAGATGGCTCATCAGCGTAAGGGCTGTTAACAGATGAAGTCCTAAAAGACCCAAGACAAAGTCTTAGACCTTAGTGGTGGACAGAATCTAAAACTTTTAGGTTGCTTTTGCAGGCTTCACCATAGACGATGGAGCCATAATCAAGTTTAGACCGTACGAATGATCTCTGTAAGTGAAGGAGGGTAGTCTGGTCCCCTCCCCACTTTGAATTTGAAACAACCAGTGCTTTCAGGCATTTAGCTTTATGAGATTTAACATAAGGCGAGAAGGTTAAGTGAGAATCAAGTATTAGACCCAGGAATTTTGCCTCCTTTATGACATTTAAATATAGTTCAGGGTTATTATGCGGTTTATATTTCCTACATATGTGTACACAATTAGTTTTCGACCTTGAGAATTTGAAACCATTCTCAAGACACCATTTATTAATTTTATTTAAAAACAACTGCAGTTGTCGTTCAATAGTATTCATATTTTTACCACGACAGGAAATATTAAAATCATCCACAAAAAGTGATCCATCAATTGAATCATTTGAAACCTTGGATAAACTGTTGATCTTAATACTAAATAAATCCGGTAATCTAGAAGATATTGTTCTGGATCCAATGACAGTGGCACAAGCTACTGCACCACCGTCCTTAGAACATCTGTAAATAAGGGTTTGTAATTGCTATATTTAGTTTTTAGTTGATTATATTCTTGTTTATAATGTTATCCATTAGTTTCTAATTTTTTAAATGAAGTTAATCTTAGGTCGACTTGTGGTCTAACCAATTGCCAAGGAGGAGAAGAAAGAAGACGGGAGCGAGCTATGTTTTCCAGCTCAATGCCGGCCGAAGAGAGAAAGGAGTTAATTCTGTGCCCTGGAGGCAGACTTCTTGTCGTACAAATCCTCATAGAGTGGATTGAACACACAGTTATATGCATGGTTAAATTCATTAGAGTATAATTTAGTAATGTATTGTAAGGATAATTTCATATGACGTTGTGTAAGAGATGGTTCATCGGCCTCAATATAAAGACTGTCAATAGGTGAAGTTCTGAAAGGAGGTTAAATGAGAATGGAGAATTAAACCGAAGAACTTGGCCTCCTTTACAAGTTTGATGGGAGTGTCATTTAAAGGTAGTTCAGGGTCCTTATGCGGCTTATATGTTCTACAAAAGTGTGTACAATTAGTGTTGGACTTGGAAAATTTAAAACCGTTTTCAAGACACCATTTATTTATTTTGTTTAAACACAACTGTAATTTCCGTTCAATAGTATGCATCTTTTTACCACGACAGGAAATATTAAAATCATCCACAAAAAGTGACCCATCAACTGAATCATTTAAAAACCTTGGATAAACTGTTGATTTTAATACTAAATAAAGTGACAGAAAAATTAATCCCTTGTGGAACAGTCTGATCCTAATTGTAATGATCAGACAGGGTTGAACCCACTCTGACTTGAAATTGCCTGTCTTTTGAAAATCTGATATAAAAAAAGGCAAACGGCCTCTCAACCCAAAGTCACGTAAATCCTTTAAAATACCATGCTTCCAGGTCGTATCATAAGCTTTTTCGAGATCAAAGAAAATCGATACTGCATGTTGTTTATTGACCATAGCATTTTTCACGAGGGATTCTAAACGTACCAAATGATCAATGGTACTTCGATTTTTCCTGAAACCACATTGAATATTTGTGATCAGGTTATTGGTTTCAAGATACCAAGTTAGTCTATTATTCATCATACGTTCCATGGTTTTACAGACACAGCTAGTTAGAGATATCGATCTATAATTCGATGGATCAATGGCATTACACAATGAAGGGGGAAATTTTCCAGACGTCCATATCGTACCAAATATGCCTAAAACTGTGACCAGGCATGGCTCAGGCAAGTGTTTCAATAACTGGTAATGTATATTATCATCACCCGTTGCAGTGTAATGAGCTTGCTCAAGAGCAGTATGTAGCTCATGTAATGAAAACACTTCATTATAATCTTTACCGTTATTTGATTCAAAATTAAGTTTAGTCTTTTCCTGTTGTTTCTGATATCTCTGAAACTCAGGAACATAATTTGCTGATGAAGAATTTTTGGCAAGAGTTTCGCCAATTTTATTTTTATTATTAGCAATTTTACATTTATCCGTAATTAAATTCTCACCATTTTTAAGATGATGGTGATTTTGAGCAATTGCCATTCATTATCTGAATCATTTTCCATACTTTGGCCATAGGCGTTCGTGAATTAATTTTGGAAATATAGTTCCTCCAGGATTGCCGTTTGTTTTGCTTGAAGGCACGAAGGAATATACAGCGAGCATATTGTAAAAGTAATATGAAGAGTTAGTCTCGCTGCAACTGTTTGAAGGTTAGTTTTTAGTGTTACCCGGCTGTGAATAACATTCTGCTGAACAAGGATCGATGATCCACCATTGGCCCTATCACCCACAGGTGAGAAAAAATTATATGCTTCGAACTGACGTAGATTAAAAGTATCTGTCTGTTTCGGATATGTTTCTTGTAGACAGAAAACTGATGGTACCAGATCCTGAACTAATAATTGTAACTCTTTAAAATTTGTCCTTAATCCTCTACAGTTCCACTGTACTATATTGTTGGAAGACATTATCTTTTGGGTGGGTGGGTTCTACCCCGTACTTTTTTTGAGGGCGACAAACTGTGGTTTTCAGAGACGTCCATGTCCTCGAGAGATCCGTACAAGCGGATCTCCAGCTTGCAGCACCAAGGATACACTGATGATATACTCAAGCAGAATAATATAAAAGTAATTATTCCACCTGATTGGCCCATGCGCCCCCGCCTTCTGGGCTTACGGCTCTAGGCAAAAACATACATAACATGATGCATTTGAAATAGTACTCTCAAGATATGACCAAGCATGAAAAATTAAATTAACGATTTCATAAATTGTGAGCATTAGACAGTTGCAGCTCAGGGCTTGGCGTGACCAGCCGATTGATAGAACTGGGCCAGTTCTACTACCCGTCTAGGTGAAGTAAGGGCCGAAGTGGTGTGTTGAGCAAAATGGTTCAGTCTCCTACTGCCCTCAACCACCAGACTCACCCACCCTCCTCCACCGACACGGGACGCAACCCACGGCAAACAGGTTGCCCAATTGCCTCCTTGCGACCAGCAATGGGGTGCTTTGGACCTACTTGCCACGGGTCCACACAGGGGGTTGGCGAGCTCTTAGCGTTACGCCCCACCCCCCACGAGGAGGTGGCTCGACACGGGTGCCACAATGCTGAACAATAACAAGATAGTTGAAATACTGAAACAATCCAAATCATAAAGCTCATCAATAGGAAGACAGTCGAAATACTGAAACAATCCAAATCATAATGTTCATCAATAGGAAGATATCCGACACTGTCATCCTCTATAAAAGACTGTTCGTGATCAATACTCGAGGAATGTATATACAGCATCAGGATATTCAAGTTGAAGGGAAATTAATTTCTCTTCTACTGCTGTACGATCCTGTGACTGTTGTGCCAAGTGTGTAGCACTGTGTCTTGCACCACATACGTGAGTCTGGGGGTGGATGCCAGTGAGGAACAATATGCAACCCAACCATTCACTGTGTATACTGTTACGAGTGTGTATTTTCTGTATATTTCTGTTACTTGATTAAGTAATAATACCTATGATAGTTCACATTTCGTTTTAATAGCTGGTCAACACTTTTAACATTCTGCTTTTCCGGAATTTAGCTGCTCCTAGTTTTCTATGTGTTTACTTCCGGAAGACTTATCCTGGGGCATTCTACAGTGTTGACGATGTTCGTTTGTGCCCGAACTTTAGGGAAGGCTGATTGCCATGCGGAGGGGGACACACACTCCCACGCATTTACATCACTGCCACGCTTGAAAACCCGTC
Source organism: Haliotis asinina (assembly GCF_037392515.1). Taxonomy (NCBI): domain Eukaryota; kingdom Metazoa; phylum Mollusca; class Gastropoda; order Lepetellida; family Haliotidae; genus Haliotis; species Haliotis asinina. The sequence goes on along the minus strand of NC_090292.1, from coordinate 21,506,835 downwards.
AACGCCTAACCTACATTATCTGCTGTCACACCGATCGCTGTGTTTACATTCTGCCATGGTTGATTCTCTCTCGCACTAAGACTTTGGTGAGTTTGCTATAATATATTTTGTGTCCCATTGTATTTGTAATCAGTATTGTGACTATTGACTTGTGACTTTGTATACCTTGCTCCCGTTGCACAATAATAGAATTTGAACGTTAATGACTTGTCTTTGTTCTGTTTTGCTGGTTCCAAGGGATTTCTTACATCGTTTGTCACGGTAAATAATTAACCGTAACAATACGATTGAATAGTGTAGATACGGCAATCCTGCCGCTGTATCTCCTCACGGAGTAAACCCTCTCTCGTAGGCACAAGTAGCAAGTATGCTCTGGAAATGTATTGTCAAAATATGTAGTATTCTTGGCCCATTTTTCGATGCAAAAACGTCAACATTGTTTGAAAAGGTTATGGTTGGTGGTTTCGAATAAAGGCCGTTTATGTTTTAAGACAGGAATGATGTACTGTTAACAGAATTCACATCGTGTTCATCATGCTCATGCTTTGGATTAAAGTCAAGTATAACCATAATATTTCTAATAATAACTTGTACGCATATCTGACCTCGACCACCCTCGTATCAGTCTTCCTGCTGCTGCTGCAGGTCGAGGCGGGCTCGCCCCATTGTGTCGTCTGCTAGAACTAGTCTCTCGTCTGCTGGGCGAGTCTTGATGGTCAGGGTTTGGGGATGCGTCTCGCTGTGCAGCCTGGTATCTTCTCCCTATCTTCACGTATCGTCATACTTGAACACAGTGCCATTTAGGACCAGTTTGTCCTAAATGTTACGAAATGTAACATTCGTCACCTTTCTGCCTGTTTTCTTTCACGCAACCCCGCAGTATTTTCCGAGTCTGACCTCATTGTTTGTGTCAAGCCCGGGGACACCCTGAAAATCCTCATGCCTTTGAGGTTCGACCTCTCTGCATGTTCTCTACACTTGTATGAGGAAAACCTGACAATAACAGTGCCTGGGAGTGTCCATTGTGGTCTGTCTATACTAACTTTTTTTTTTCACTTTCGACCCAATTTTCAATTGCCTTTTCCTCTATACCAAGGAATATCAGATCATCTCTTTGGGATTGTGTTTTCTAGTGTGTTAGATAAAGATATGTTTTCCTCTTCGAGTTTTTCAAATAATTCCACATAGTTTTGATCTTTCTTAATATCTTCAATAGTTTTCTCGAATTTGCCCAACTTACAGTGCAGGGACTGCACGTCTGCCTGAATGCTCGGCCGACTCCAAACATGTACAGCTGTTGATGACCGAGTTATGCTCTGTCTCGTCATGCGTGGTCCGGGATTGCTCTCCACGTTGCAACTCAAAAGTAGCAGGACGGCTGTGCGCATCAAAACGTGCAATTGTCGTAAACCCCTTCCTCTCGAAGTTTCATTCTATATCAAGAGGGACACTTCTGCTCAGTGGGTTGTATATTTAGGGCACTACGAGTCCTGTAGCGTTCATTCTCTGTCCCCATGTCATTTTTTATACTGAATTGTCCCAATTTGAAATCCAATTTTAAAGAAAGTTTTTTATTACTTGATACAGTACTAGTGTAGTTGTTTTACTGTCTTTCGTTGACAGGTATGTATACTTTTCTTATAATTATCATTATTTTCATTTTATACTGCAAGTTCTTTTCGAGATGCTGTTTCTTTTGATGCTGTCGTCGTGATGTTTCTTTATGTTTATTTTAATGCCACCGAGACATCGAACTGTTCAATGAAAATTTCCCCTATGTGGACAATAAAGTATTATCTTATCTTATCCTAACTTATCTTTATTATATAAAACTTGATTTGGTCGAGACGGCTGACATCTTGCCAATATGATATAAATCTTAACTCACTCATGAACAGACATCACCTCATCCCAGTTGAGTAGCTCAATACTCATGCTGTTGATCACTTGATTGTCGATTATTTACACACAGTTGCCATGAAGCAGGAATGCTGCTCAGTGCTGCGTTAATCAATCAAACAGACAAGCAAACACAATTCTTAAAGAATATCAAAATATCTTAATCACGCAATATCTTCTCTTGATGATAGGCGAATCCATTTTTTGCTGACCTTCCTTCACCGTTATCCACTGGGGCGGAGATAAGGGTGAGAGGATCTGGTGATGGAGGGAGCAAGTAAGTTGAAAAAAGTTATAATTAACTCCAAGTTGTCAGATATGTATCGATCTTGTGAACTTTCTTAAGTCCGCAAACATTCAAGTAAATTAAAACTCTTTTTGTAATCGCAGAATATTTGTATTTTAATGTATGGCTAGTTTTGTTTCAATTACTGAGGTTGAAGGGATGATGTAAATCCAACTAGGGCCCATACAGGAACTGAGTGTACTGTAAGTCTCCATGGCAGTTTCCGGCAATGTGTTTTCTGTTTTTATATTGAATTGTCATTTATAGTTAAACTGTTTTTGATTTATGTACTAATTGTAAATTCATATCTGTGATAATCTAGTTATTGTACTGTCGTGCGTCGACATTTTTTGATAATATACCATTAATTACTATGTGTAGCACTTAATTTATCTCGTCACGAAATAGCTGAATTATTGCCGATGTGATGTTAAATCTTAACTCACTCACTCGTGTGGAAGTTCAGAGATATCAAGTGGATGTCGTGCAGCATCCTCGCACGGCAAGCATGGGTTGCTGACGATCAATTCCAACATATACTCCCTATCAAAAGTGTAGAGTCACTAATGTAAATATAGCCACTGTTCTAAACTAGATTTTGCAAAATGTTCCATTCTGCTTAAATCTGCTGTTTACACAAGAACTGATGTATTGTAGAACGAATTCATTACGTTGAAAATATTATTTTCATGATTCCAATGAATAATTAGAATCAGTGAAAACTGATACATTCTCTTACAAACCTTTACAAAAAAGCTGTTCGTGTGCACGATATTCGCTCTTCCTTTTCATCAGTTTGGTGGATGATCCTCATGCAATTCTTTCACAAACGTTTTGCAGTTGGTTCCTCCTAGATAATGGGGAAATTCATTTTCCAAGTAATCATGACTAATTTGGGGCGGTTCCAGTGATTAAGAACATGACCATCGATCTGCACAGTTGGGAACCGATGACATGCATGAACCAAGTCAGCATTTCAGATCACCCGATCCACCTTGTCATCTCTTACTACAAGCTAATTTGCCTATTGTGGCAAACGTGGGTTGCTGAAGACCTATTTCACTCCGGATCTTGACGGGTACATCGTTCTTCGCTGTTATACTTGCTGCCAGCATGTACATCGATCTAAGCAGCTGGCATGAGATGACATGCATCAACCATATCATGATCTTTCCTTTTATCTGGAACTGATGTATGATGACTGTTACATGTCAATTTCTACATTGAAATAATCTGACATTGATCAACCAATTCAGCGAGCGTGCCCTCCCGATCCCGTCAGTCATGTGTGTTGCTGAAGACCATATCACTGTTGTCTATTTTCAGTACAGACATCCACGTACGAGGGGCTGTGGATGGAAACACTGTGTTCCTTCTGTCTATCCGTTGGTCACACAGTGACGCAATCTTCAACACGGAGTCTTCTGGTTCCTGGGGGACTGAACTTGGGCCATCCGGTTTCATCTTTTTTCCAAACGTGGTGTTTGATGTCCTCGTACTAATCACAACAACTCAGTTCCAGGTAGGTGAACTGTTCTTTACGACTTCAAGTAAACAAGCTACGAACAAGGTACCATATAGATTGTGTAATATAAATCAGTTTCCACGCTTGATAACCATAAGCCATAAAGTATTTTAGCAAGTACTAACTGACAAAGGCTAAAGTACAGCAACACAGAGCTTAAAGCGTTCGCTCGTCGCGCAGTCCTACACCTTTCATGAGCTTGATGTGTGAAACCCATTTCTGATGTCCCCCACCGGGCTAGTGATGGAATATTAGTATTAGTAAAAGTGGCGGACAATCCAACTCATTCACTCACAAGTATCCCAGGTTTATTGGTATCATTTGGCAGATTGAATTGATAAATGAATTTTCCACAGTGGAGACGTCCAAATGCTTGAATGAATGAATGAATGAATGAATGAATGCGATAACGATCATGACACGTGGCAACAACGTCAGCGAACATGCCCCTTTAGTCACGGGCAACAAGCATGGGCTGCTGAAGACCAGTTCTCGCTCGGATCCTCAGGGATAAGGCGCTTAAGAAACCAGTTATTGTTCGCTTAGGAAATCGATTGTTTGTATTAATTTCAGATTTTCATCGACGGCAACAACTTCTATGAGGCCCCAATACGTATTTCCGTGCAGGAAGCCGCAAAAGTTTACATCACATTCAGCCGCCTTGAATCGGTTTCACTGAAGTATCCGTGAAACATTTCCTTACATTTTACTATACTCTGACTGTTCAATCTATCCTGCAAACAGGATCTGAACTTCATATATTCGAACTGAACCATGTGTAACCAAGTGTCGTATGAACAGAATTTAAAATGGGACCTCTTGTACAAATGTTTCTCTGTTCGTTGTTTAACGACACACTCAGCACTATTCACGCTATGTGCGACGATCTGTAAATAAAAGAGTATGCATCGGACAATCCAGTGATCAACAGCATGAAGATAGATATACGCAGCAGGGATACGATAACGTGTGTCAACCATGTCAACCATGTCAACCATGTCAGACATGTCAACCATGTCAACCATATCAACCATGTCAACCATGTCAGACATGTCAACCATATCAACCATGTCAACCATGTCAGACATGTCAACCATGTCAACCATGTCAACCATGTCAGACATGTCAACCATGTCAGACATGTCAACCATTTCAACCATGTCAACCATGTCAGACATGTCAACCATATCAACCATGTCAACCATGTCAGACATGTCAACCATGTCAGACATGTCAACCATGTCAGACATGTCAGACATGTCAATCATGTCAACCATGTCAACCATGTCAGACATGTCAACCATGTCAACCATGTCAACCGTGTCAGACATGTGAACCATGTGAACCATGTCAACCATGTCAACCATGTCAACCATGTCAGACATGTCAACCATGTCAACCATGTCAACCATGTCAACCATGTCAGACCGCCTGTCCACCCGATGCCGTTAATCGTCTCTTATGGCAGTCACAGGTTGTTTAGGACCATTATGGACAGTTACTGAAAGGTTCTGACCCCGAAGCTAATTAGTCAAATTGTTTTCCTATGCACAGATCCATTATCCTAGCTTTCAACAAGAATGTGTTGCTGAAGACCGATTCTAACCTTGATGTTTCCTGTTGTGTCGAATTAATAATGTATTTCAGAAACCCAGCGATACATGTCTTATTTTCTTATGTTTTGATCAAAGAATATATCCCGTCTGAAGGGATGGTGTAAACCAGCTAGGCTCCTTGCAGGAAGCTAATGCACTGTAAGCCCCAATGATCCCTAGAATGTATCTACGTTTAGCTGCGGGCGATCTATAGCCTGTTTTTGTTACATAGTATTGTTAAATATCGAAATATCAGTGCATTTTTTTCTGTGATGTTCCTAAGATTGTTTTATTGTCCTTTGCCATAGGGCTGTATAGTTTAAATGTGTTTATTGTGAATTTCAACGTGTTTTTGTGACGATATGGCTGATTATTTCATATGTCAGGCCAATTTATTTCGTGAAAGACCAATAGGTTCCAAGGCTATATAATAAGATAGTGTCGAAAGCATGTCCAACTTTTGAGCAACAATCTTGCGAAAGAATCTTATTGATAATTGTTTTATAATTTGATTTTATGAATATACTCAGTGCTCAGAAAATAATGCATTCAGCCCAAATTTATGTTCTTCCATTAGATATTAAAAAAAGAAAATATGTTTTATGACAGTAACATGTTCGGAATAGGCTTTATCGAGAATATGTAGTGTTTTCACCTGTAAATACCAGTAAATATATGGCCTGTCATAGCTGTTCACGGAGTGGCCCTTGTATTGATGTTTTATAATGTATGCTATATTTTTATTTGTACCCTTGTAACAGGGTTTGACGTAAATAAATTCTTTCTCTCTGTCTCTCTCCGTCTCTCTGTCCTGCTCTTTAGCGTCATCATTTGTTGAACTCGGGTATTCGATTGGTGCATTTACGTGAGCAAATGAAAATCATTTTCAACGAGAGAGAGACAGCATGAGCATCGACCTGCGCAATTGGGAACCGATGTCATGTGTCAACCAAGGCAGCGAGGATGACCACTCGATCCCTTTAGTTGCCTCATACGACAAGCAAAAGTCGTCTTTTATGGCAAGCAAGCGTTGCTGAAGGCCTATTCTATCCTGGACCTTCACAGACCATCTCATCTGGAGACCTTATGTTACGTCACGTTTTGTGTTATTTATTTTTTAAAACAATAAACAAACGCACAATGTCAGTGGCTGTACTTTAGAAATGGTCAATACAATGTAAAACAGATCTCCTCTGGAGAGCTTATGTTACGTCACATCATTCACTGTATCCCTGTGTGGAATCGAACCCGGATCCCCGGCGTGAGGACCGAACACTATAACCACTGGGCTATCCCACCGCCCCAGCAGACAAAGAATACGGCCTTTCCGCATCCAAAAAATACGTCAGAATAAATGCCCTTCTTCGGTAGCTCTTCTTGTCCTCCCCGCATGACTCAAACACGCACAAAACACCCCAAAACCGTTCATATTAACAAATTGTCAGAATCGTTCCAGTTGACTTGACTACTAGTGAAGAGCGGGATAGAATTGGCCTTCAGCAACCCATGTTCGTCTTAAGAAGCCACTTAATGGTCAGGCGAGCTTGTTTAACACAGGTCACCTTATCCTAGTTGCATAGATCGATGCTTATGTCCTTGATCACTGGATTGTTTGGCCCTGACTCGATTTTTTACAGATTGTCGTCGTGCAGTTGAAATATTGCTGAGTGCGGCGCAAAACTAAACTCACTCACTCTACTGAAATTCTTCGTTACATAGCAACGAATAATCAAACCTTACGAGTTGCAACTTCCATTGTAAGTGAATAAAGCCGTCATAACGTAACGTTTTGGAAACCAAGGGGATGTCCTAGTCGTGACGAGCGATCGTTTGAAGCACAAGGCTACACCACAGGTGGGTTCTGCTATAATGCAGTTATTATGATACAGGAAGTGAAAGGACTTCGCGCTCCCTGGACATCTCTTTCCAATTATCTATGGCACAGAATCTGATAGAAATGGTCATCAATGGAACTAACGCTTGTGGTAAAAGGGAGATGGTTTGAACGCCTATGTCATCGAATCTCAATGGTGTGGATGGATACTCGTCATGGCAATCACCGGGCCGTCTTGTTCTGGCATATCCGGGGTAGAATATGTCTTCAGCAACCCATGCTTGCCACAAAAGACGACTATGCTTGTCAGGTGGTCAGACTAGCTGACTTGCGCCGATCGATGCTCATGATGTTGATCATTGGATTGTACTGGCTCGATTACTTCTTGACATCTGTTTATACTGCTGTAATAACTCCGAGTGTGAAGCTAAACCGCATACAAAGAAGCTATGTCACCGAGACGGTCCAGGCGGCAGATTGAAAGCATTCGATATTGACTCCAAACATTTGTTATAAACATAAAATGACGTGTCCGGTGCTTTTAAGTATGATACTGATGTAATAATGCTTCAGTCAGCACAATCCACTGCTCACTAAGAAGGATGTTGTTGTCCTTTGGAGAAAATGTATGGGTCAGAAGGTTTAAAAAAGCAATCTTCACGAATTACTTCAAGGAATTACTTCACGAATTACACGTACCCTTCCCACTGCAGCTCTGTTTTATGGATCCCTGACACACTCAGCACTATTCCATCTATATGGCGACGGACTGTAAAGAATCGAAACAAACAATCCAGTGACCAACAGGAGGAACATTGATCTGCGAAGTTGACATGTGTCAACCAGGTCAGCGAGCCTGACCACCCGATCCCGTTACAGTCGTCTTTTTTTGGTCAACATGGGTTGCAGGAGACCTATCTCAGCTTGGATCTTCACGGGTCGATTCCGATAAGAACGAGTCTTCATTAACCGATACTTGTAAGAGACGACTTATGGGATCAGGTGGCCAGGTTCGCAGACTTGGTAGACACGTCATCGGTTCCCATTTGCACAGACTGATGCTTATGGTTGGATTGTCTAGGACAGAATAGCCGTCATGAAGCGATTGCTGACAATGGTGTCACACAAGCACAAGAGCAATGAAAATATGATTTTATTGTTACTGTAAACTTTCCAGTCAGTTGTAAGTTACATGTGAGCTGTGATATGTTCACCTTGTGCGACGAGTTCAGCTTATGAAAATATTTAGAGTAGATTATCTGCAACCTAATATGACGCCTAATTAGAACATAACCTTCAATAGTGAACGCAGGTCGGCGTCAAGAGCCTAGTGGAAAATAGAAAAGTCGGCGTGTATCTAGAAACCCGATCTTGTAACTGCTTTTTGCGCCATATTGGTTTTCCTAATGTCCCGGCCGTCATGCGGTGGTGGTTGCCTGGGTCAGCATCGCAGGCGCAACAGACCCAGCGAACCAGGCTGGTGACAGGATTACTGTTGACGGAGTTTTAATTCATGCCAGATGTTATGGCGGTAGGTGTAATACTAGTTACAAAATGTTCCTGAACTTACTAAAAAGATACTTTAATATTTCTACGATTAGACATGACATTCCAAAGAATTAAATGACTTTTTCAAGAGCCACCATATTATGTTATGTGATCGGCATGATGCTAGTGAGTTTTAGTGAGTTTTAGGGAGTTTTAGTGAGTTTATATTCCAGCATTCCATACAGGGCGGCGGACCGTAAGTAATCTAATCTCAGACAACCCAGTGATCAACAGCATGAGCATCGATCTGCGCAATTGGGAACCGATGACGTGTCAAATAACTCAGCAAGCATAACCACTCGATCACGTTGGTGTCCTCGTACGACAAACAAATCCGCCTTTTATGGCAAGCATGGGTTGCTGAAAGCCTATGTTTGTGTGTGTGCGTGCGTGTTCAAAAATGGACGGAACGCAGACAAACATTTGCATAATTGGTAAGCAAAGTAATTTTTTTAATGAGAATCTATGTATTTAAACTAAAAGGAGTCTTGTACATTTTCCTTGAAACACTGTTTTTGGACTAAAGGCGATTATTATACATAAATGTAAGAGTACTGTTTGCCGTGTGAATATAGATATATTTTATATGCGCATCTAAAGGCAGAAATGCCGCGTGCTTGTAACACGTGACCTTAGAAAATCCCACCAATCTTGGTACATAGATAGGTCTGGTGGTGTACTGGTGCCTTTTGGTACTTTTGGAATTTTGAATAAAATAATTTTGGTGTTTCCATGGCAACACGTTTGACTTGGGCAGAAATTGGTAATAGTACTTTTTTCCGGAACAGAAGTTTGATAACGCGCAGTATTTCTTCCCCGAATTTGGCTCATAGATAGGTGTAGATCTATCTTCTGATAGTTTAGGATTTCTGAAAAAAAAATGTTGCTTTTTCATAGCAAAATGTTTGGCTTCTGCTGAATCTTGTGGTAGTGCTCCAGTTTGAGCAGAACTTAAAAACCTTCCATTACTTTCCATCCTCTTTATTATAATATAGTTAAAATATTAGTTATTAGTAGATATATTCATGAGTATTTGGTCATCGCGTGGGGTATTTAGGACTTTGTTTTCTTGTTATATTTGTATTGTATTCGTAAATAAACTAGATTTATATGCGGTTTTGAGACACCATCTGTGATACACTAGTTATTTTACAGTTCTTCGATAACTGATTATTAACAACTTTTATTTATTGTGTTTGCGAAACCCTTTCGTCACTATATGGCTGAAACATTGCCCAGATGGCGTTAAATTCTAACTCATTCATCCACGCGCTCAATTTCACTTATATCCTTTGTTGTATTGTCAAATTGAAGTGGAGCGGGAAATAGAATCAACTCTCAAAAAGTGAAATATATTATACAGTCAATGAATGGACAGGCAATCTTAGTGAGCAACATTTCAGCAGTATCACGGCGGGGGATACAGCAAATATGCCTCACAAAATGTATCCCGTACTGGAATCGAACCCGGATCTTCGTCGTGACGAACGCTTTAACCTATAGGCTACCCCACCGCCCCTTATAATGTGAACAATGCAGATAGTCTATTTCATGTGACATTATCCAGGTCAAATAACGCGCACCTGTCCTGGCGAATTCAATGTGAAGTGAGTACGCCATTTGACATCAACAACATCCGCTTTGCGCTCTTTCGCTCCAAACACACGGGGCCAATGACTCCATTTGGAATTTGTCACGTGCTCTCTAGTGGTTTAGGCATTCGCCCATCACGCTAAAGTCCCGGGTTCGATTCCCTGGTCATTAACTGTCAACCTTTCTGACAGCGGTTTGTGAATAACTCCGTCTAGTACAGATAATCCCATGACTGTCAAAAAGAACATCGATTTTGTACAACCGGGATCATTGTGAGTTACCGTTTCGCATCTCACCAGCAATATAGCGATGGTAACATGCATGGTCACAATCAGTGAGTGAGTCAGTAAGTATTGCTTTTAGCAATATTTCAGCAATATCAGTGGGGAACACCAGAAATCTAACTCGGGTCTTCGGCGTGACGAGCGAAAGCGGTATCCACCGCCCCTTGTTACAATCAAAGGCAGCAAGACAATATATTGTGCCTTTACGAAGAAATGGGAAACTGATAGGCTAATTAATTCACACGTTCCATAAAGTTCTGATATAATGAGACGCCTTGCAATTTCAAAGTAATTCATATTGAGGTGAAATGGCGGTCAAAGAAATGTTTCATACTTAAGAATATTTAGCTCAAACGACGACATGCATGCGTGTTTATGTGTAGCTGCTTAAACTAACCAGATCTATACTGGTTTTATCGTGCCAGCATACTGAGATAACATGAGTACTCCACTCATTAAACTGACTCCAAGCCGACCAGACCTTGTACCCATTAATGCCGACCGCCTGGCAGTCACCAACAATTTCCATATTATAGTATCGTTTGGTATGACGCGACCAGGCTTTGAACCCACGACCTTCCGCTCTACGGGTGAAGCACTGACCACTACACCACGGAGTACATTATTGTACTTACAAGTACTCCCTTGTCTTTCATAATACGCTGCTTGCTGTTTAACGCCGCACTCAGCAATATGTCAGCCATGTGGCGACATCTTGAAATAATCGAATATGGATCAGACAACCCAGTGATCAAGAGGGAGAGCATCCATCCACATCAACCAAGTCAGCACGCCTGATCATCCACCCCAAATGTTTTCTCTTACGACAATTATGGGTTACTGAAAGATTTTAACCCAGACTTGGTTGGCCACTTGAAATTTTCTGGTAACTCTGCATTATACACTCTGATCCGACGAGACTCTTAAAGCTCAAAGGCAAAGTATACTCCTTTGTGATGGATTGGATCTAAAATCTGAAACCTGCTTTCACAAGCTCCATCATAGGTGATTGATGACTGAATCGTAATCCATTTTAACTGCAAGAAGGGATGAGGGTTTTCAAACCCCGCCCCACTTTGAAGCAACTTTCTACATGCTCTCTACATGTACATACCAAGTGTCCTCAAGGATTTCTTTATTACATGAGGTCGAAAGGTGGTGATCAAATGGTAATAGAAAATTAGTAATTCACACACACACACACACACACACACACACACACACACACACACACACACACACACACACACACACACACACACACACACACACACACACACACACACACACACAACAAAAAACAAACAAACAAAAAACAAAACAAAAACAAAAAAACCAAACAAACAAACAAAAAAACCCAAAAAACCCAAAAAAAACACACACACACACACACTTTAAGATAGGATAATATATTAGAGAATCGGAGAAGGTGAAGATCGTATATCAAATCATCCTCATTTGCAAATGTGCAAACGTGATTCCATAATGAAGCTACAAAACCTCAAATAACAGTACAAAAATACCTCTCATCATGCGTTTCTCCATAACAATAAAGATAAATGTTGGTGTCCATTAAATATCAATTATACACGTATTTGTAGCACTGGAACTACCAGTTTCTTGGTTGATAATCAAAACGTATTAAATGGAATCACTGTAAAATTTCAAAGAGGATTTAGGTGTTGTTCAGAAATAATTTTCAGTTATAGTTGCGGGGTACAGAAGGGCTTTGCCATGGCTTTTCTCGTCGTTTTGCTGACTGTTTTAGTTTGCGTGGGTGCCATGTGTGAGGGACTTATAGTTACTTATAATCTAAAACTCTACACCCCAAATGCTTTAACTTCAGCGTGGAGAAAAAGAGAGAGTATCTCCAGAATTCATTGTTTCACCATGTGCGTCCGTGATTTTCATTGCATGTTTGTCAAGATATCTCGAGATAACTGTTGGACGGCGTCTGTTGGGGACGGATCAAACACCACCATCGTCGATGAAGTTGTAGAGATGGGACGTATCTACAGAGTGGATAGGGGTGAGTTTGAGAGTTGTGTTGAGGTGAGGTGAGGTGAGTTTGTATCACTAGTCAGAATAACTGACTGACATGTTTACCATTTCCGGAAGAGTCTATGTATGTTCTTGACCAAAAGCATATTGGATTCTGAGTCTTAGCAAAATGTCTGGCACAAGGTTGAACCTTTGGAAAAATATGGACAAGATTATGATTTTGAATATACATCTTGAACTTATACATGAAGTATTTTATCAGCTCTATGTTGATAATGTACTGAGTTCTCAAAGTGTAGTTCATTTAAAGAAATGTTTCATTATAATACTCGCCATAGCATCGTTTCGCATGGTAACGCTATCTATAAAATGGTGAACAGAACATTTTGATCTTTTGTCGTTTATGTTTAAATCGTGTTAATGTTTAAATCGTTATTCCCCATATAGGGGCAATGTGTGAAGCCCACATTTACACATAAGGACATTACGACACGTTATGCACATGTACAGACCGGTGCCAAGTATTTTCTGACACTTGACGTAATTCCATAGACTTACATGTTATTTCAGTGTAGCATAAATAACTTTTATGTAGTGAGTTTAGGATAGATCTTTGTAAAATTTGATAGGCAAATATAAAATAATCTCTGATCTGCACACACAATTTCAGTTCAGTTTTCCGACTACTATTTAACTAATGACATCATATTTATTAACTTTCGTAGGGTTCCTTGGCGCACGATCCTGTAGGCCACCATGTTAAAGGTGATGACGACACTGTGTTTATGTTGATCAACTTGAGCAACGGGAAAAAAACCTCCCAAAAACAGAAATTATGTGATTGTAGGTGATATGATTCCTGACAAATGAGCAAACTATTTACTAGGATCTTACAAAAAATTAAATTCATGAAAATTATTTATACTACACAAAATGAATATGTAATTTAATGAAAGTTACGTCAAGTATCCAAATACAACTGGTACGTGTTTGTACATACGTAAGATCAGCCGGACGGGTTTATGATAGGAGGAGATAGACTGAATGTTTGCTGAATTAAACAAAACAGACAAAAGAGACAGAATGATAGAATTACATATTTGCCACGTAATTACTATCTGTGGTTACTGAGGGGGGACCAACTTCTGCCATATCGATAGTGTATTGCGACCACTACTACTATTGTGACTACTATGCTATTGCCGTAGCGATAGTGTATTGCGACCCACTGCTATTGAGACTATTGTACTATCGCCATAACGATAGTGTATATTGTGACCCACTACTATGGCGACTACTGTACTATTGCGATACCGATAGTGTACTGCGACCCACTGCTATGCCGACAACTGTACTATTGCCATAGTGATAGTGTACTGCGACCCACTACTAAGGCGACAACCGTACTATTGTCATAGCGATAGTGTACTGCGACCCACTGCTATGCCGACAACTGTACTATTGCCATAGTGATAGTGTACTGCGACCCACTCCTAAGGCGACAACCGTACTATTGTCATAGCGATAGTGTATTGCGACCCACTACTGTGGCGACTATTGTACTATTGCCATAGCGATAGTGTATTGCGACCCACTACTATTGCGACTATTGTACTATTTGAATAGGTTTTGTTTTCTCATTGAATTGTGACGAATGACGAATCATTAAGATCTCCAAACTATAAATCGGTTAAATTCCCATGGCTGCGATGCATAACCCCAGTGATTGGGTATTTCATGTTAATAAATGATGAACACACAATCAAGGTTACAACGAATTAGTACCCATTATAGCTACAGATAATTACAAACCTTATGAGTGAATGTGTGAGATACAATTTAACGCCACATCGGCAATATCTCAGTCACATTGTGACGAAAACAATTTACATAAAAAAATTAATAAAATAGAAGAAAAACATTAGGGAGAGCAAAATCTGTCAACGGTGGACAGTAAAAATACTAGATTATCACATACATAAATATAAAACTGGCATGGGGAACTAGAGCTTTTCATTCAAAGCAATGTGAATTATACAAACACGGACTAGACATCGCCAACAACTGAAGGTAGATCAACATAGTAAGTACAATAACAAAGTGATGACATCTAGAAATCCTTACAGCGCAGGAGAAATCGACCATGTTTATTCAAGCAGTTAGGATTAATTGATGTGTGCATTCATTGTGTGCCGAGGGGGGAGAAGAATAACCTTGACCTCTATTGAAGATGACACACGGGTCAGCAACCTTAGGAACATGAAGTTAGAAACGGATTAGGGATACGTGATACATGATACATACATGATACATGATACATACATGAGACATGATGCAAAGATGATACATACATGATGCATGATACATACGTGCTACATGATGCATACATGGTCCATGATACATACATGATGCATGATACATAAATGATACATGATACATACATAATACATGATATATACATGATACCTTATACATACATACATACATACATACATACATACATACATACATACATACATACATACATACATACATACATACATACATACATACATACAACTTCAGGATTTAAATCTCGAATCCGAAGAAAAAAGATATTCAGATTCGGGATTCGGGATTCGAATCCATTTCTAACATCATGTTCCTAGCAACCTTATGGTACAACACATGGGTTTCACTGTTGAAATGTTTTGAATATACTTAACTATTGATATATGAAGTGCCTTTAAACAAATACTGTTTATGGCATGGAGGTAAAGCGTTGATCGAAAGGAATCTTCAAGATCTTTGTTTCCTTTCAATGGTTGCCTTCTAAAATTCGCTCATTCCTTTGTAAGTTTTATAAGGTCGACGAAAATGGACACATTTACATTTTGATTTAGACATTAACTTCTAGTTAGATATTAATTAATCATAACTGAACTTTCCTTTCAATGATGTGCGTGTTTTTGTCAGCACAGTAAGCGCGAAGTGATCAATCTGTTGTATCGTTCAACGATTTAAGATCATTAAGAGAGTGGCAAATTAATATTTTATGTCACTTCAGATGAATGCAGTCATATCGGGAAGAAAGATACAGCCATACAATGTTCAAATGCACACCGATTGAAAACAGGGATATGTTATGTATAAATGTTCTTTGAGTATGAAAAACGGCGACAGGTATAAATGTTCGAATTCTTTGAATACTGAAAGCGATGATAGGTATAAATGTTCTTTGAATACTGAAAATGATAATATGTATAAATATTATTTGAGTATTAAAAACGGTGATACGGTATGAATGTTCTTTGAATATTGAAAAAGCTGAGAAGAATACACATTCTTTAAACTATCCATTTTCTTCAATGTCCAACAGAGATAGGAGCGGTACGATGTGGTCTGGATACTAACTGAAGTTGATAAATATGAACCATAAACCCCCCACCCCACCCCCCCCACCCCGCCCGAATATCATTACCTGCAAACAATGAAATACGTGGAGAAACAGCAGCAAAACAGTATTATTCAAATTCCACATAGACCATACATGGTTACTTAGACAATGGGATAAGACATAGTACTAAACACTCACGATTACTGTAAACTCCAAGGAAATCACATGGCTTCTGAATGAAGTCAGTGCATGAAAAACCCATGCAATGAGGAACTGACTGAAAATACGCACCCCTAAACGCCAAGGTAGCTGTGTCATACGTGTCTCTCTACAACAAGGTAGCTATGTCATACGTCTCTCTCTACAACAAGGTAGCTGTGTGATACGCACCCCTAAACGCCAAGGTAGCTGTGTCATACGTGTCTCTCTACAACAAGGTTGCTATGTGATACGCACCCCTAAACGCCAAGGTAGCTGTGTCATACGTGTCTCTCTACAACAAGGTAGCTATGTCATACGTGTCTCTCTAGATTTTGCGTATGACAGCCTCTTCAGCCTCTCGTCAGAAGTGTCCCTTGAGAGCTTGATTTTGCACCATCATTATGATGTCACACATTATTTACGAGAGCATTCACACCTGATTGCTTCATAAGCTGTCGGGAGACAACCTTAAGGTTCTTGTGTCTCTGGCCAGTATACAGTACATATGTGTCTAGTCTGCGTTAAGGTGCATGAGTCCTCAGGCAGTCTAACGGTGCGTTTCTCCCCAGTGCATGTGCTTAAGTCTGTGAGTAAGCTGGTTCACCAGATATTTAATCAAACAATTTCAGAGAAATGAAAAGTTGACTATGAACGTTGGTTAAAAGTCTTTTCTTGTTTTGGACCAATGTTCTGACCATGAAAAAATAAAAATTTATGCTCGCTATGAAGTCATACATTATTGTGCTTTTTTAAATCTCAGTAAGCAAATTAAAATGAAAAGCTCTAATCAAAATCCGGTAGAGGATCGATTTACATGTTTCTGTTTGTTGTTCAATGTCACACACAGTCATACTCCATACTTGATGTTTCCAAGCTGACTAATCCATTTATGACCCGTGAAGATTCGGGGTAGACTAGGCCTTCAGCAAACCATGCTTACCGTTAAAGGTGAGTATGCTTGTCGTAAGAGGCGACTAAAGGGATCGGGAGTTCAGGCTCGCCTCCTTGGTTGACACATGCCATCGCTTTCCATTTGTGCAGATTGATGCTCATGCTCTTGATTATTGGAATTTTGGAATTTTGCGGAGGGCGGCGTAAAACTAAGCTCACGCACTCACTAATCCATTTACTGCATATCAAAATATTTATAGACAATGAAACTTTGCCCTGCACCTCTCCGTTTGGTACAGAAGCTGTTTTCCTGATTCGAAAACATTTTTTTCAAAATGTGTGTTAACCAAACATAAGACGAGATTTGTTTGATATGAAGGCAAACATTTTTCAAAGGCTAGTTCATTTTCGACGGAGCCCGAGTCAAATGTACCAATCCGAGTCATATGTACCAACCCCATTCAAAGGTACCAACCAGAGAAGGTGATACGTAACACGCTAATTCCGCAAAACACATCTCTATCAGTTTACATGCTTTTGGTCAATACAGGATACATAAAAAATCAGGCTATAAATCACAAACATTTGATGGTAGGTCATCATACTTGGGACCATGGGGGCTTACAACATTGTTACTATTTGCATGGAACCTTCCTGTACACGTTTTAAGAGTGAGTAAGTGAGTTAATATTTAACGTCACATCGGTAATATTTCAGCCATATCGTGACGAGAACATTTTGATACTGAAATGAAATATGTATACATTATAAAAAAAACTGTCGTCAAAGGACAGTAAAACAATTAGAATATCACAGTTACAATTAAAACTAGTGTGGACATGGTGACCTTAGTTAATCAGGCTAAACAGTCTGGCCATGAGATGCCGTCAATTGCCTCTTTTATCTGGTTCTTCACCGACCGACAAGACTCAGATGCCGATTGTTGACAGTTCCCTGTTGAGACACCTTGTCACGCTACCACTGTACCCTGAGTCACGATGTAGGCTGAGATCTGTGATCACTCAGTTTCCATATAATGATGATCTGATTCTAAAGAATGCATACAGAATGTTTCTTTGCAAGAGCATTTGTAGACGTTTTTATCACGTTTCTCTGGGTTGACAAGATATTTAATCAAGCGATTTCAAGTAAATGGAAAGCTGACAAGGAGCGTTGGTCGAACTTTCTTTTCTTGTTTTTGACCCAATGTTCTGACTATGAAGAAATAAATATAGTGCTCGACATGAAGTCATACAATGTTCTGGTTTCTGTGTCACTGGTCATAAGGTTGATGTTGACACTTCCTTTTTGAGACACCATGTCACGATACCACTACATCCTGGATCACGATTGTGGCATACAGTTCAGATATTGTGATGTACAGATGATGTTGACTGCTGCAGTCATGGGGTGGGCGTAACTGTCTGCAAACATGATAGGGTTAATGTTGCTACCGTGTGTCATTACAGAGAGGTGAAGCAAGTATTATCACATCTAATCAATCTGTATATTTTTTTGAGCGGAAGACATTTCCGAAGTGCTAGTGATTTCTCCAGTGTTTCATTTAAATTAGACGCGTACGTGCAGCCTAGGAAAAGTGAAATCTGCAGGTGGATAGCGGTTACATGTCTTGGAAAACATCTTAAGCTTATACTCCCTTGTTTCGGTTGTTTCTCAAGCGATGTGGTTATATGGTTACTTTTTTATGGATTCGGTGAGCTATGGTACCAAAAACAACCCACACAGCTATTATAAGTACATGAGTTTAAAGGCACTGTATCACACCACACTTCTCTAACAATACACAATGCACACCTCTCATTGATACTAACGCATAACCCTCAACTTACACACTTAGATTACAATATAAAATTGAAACATTCGAATGAAATAATGCAAGGTTGCATTAACTCGACTCTTGCGCCTTCCACCGACCAAACATTATTTCAAGCGAACCCAAAATACTTATGTCCATTTGAGTGCTCTTTACGAATGTCCTACGCACAACTTGTGATTGAAACAAACTGGGCAGAATAGGAAAGCGAAAGTATTATAGGCCATATTGATTAACGTGTGACACTGACTTCACGGATTTTTAAAGATAGCGTCATTAAATCTTCTGTATCAGTTCATGAGCTCTGTTTATATCAAACAATGTATATGTTTCTGATTTGTTCAAGATTTGACAGCAAAGGGAATACGGTCTCTTGAATGCATGGTTTCTCATTATAACATATTCTAATTTTCATGGTGGGTGTAGGTGCTTGAAATATACTGAGCTTGGCTTACATACCGAATTTTTATGCTTCAAGGGGGCGGTGCTGAAATGGGACATGATAAACTATGTACGGGAAGGAAAATTCTCCGTGTAGTACCTTCTACAACCCATATCTCGTCACCCACAGACGGTAAGTGTTGTTTTCACAATAATGTAAGCAAGGCCTTGTAACATTTGCATCTGTATTACAGTCGAGATGCGGGTTGGAATTACCCATGCATGTCCTAAAAGTACATGTACATCAGTATGCCTCATAGCATAGCTTGTCACAGGTAACAGACCGCAATTCATATAATGACCAATAACGAGAACATATTATACGACTTTGGTCAACGTATATATTTTAAAACAAATGAATTTGCACAGTAATGCTCTTGCCTCTGAATTGATGTCCTTGGAGTTGAGGGTCATTCAGAGTGCTATGGTCAGTTCAAAATCAGTATCCGAACTTGACTCAAATCAGCCCAATCAGATCACATCAATGACAACCTCGACCATTGCAATCCCTAACAACCAGCCTGAACAATGTTTAACTCAGAAAACTTGAATCGATTTTGGCTTTACGTCACATCGGCATTATTCCAGCCATATAGTGACAGGATCCAGTTTGCACACATAACCATTTTTAGCGCATTGTCCAAAAGAGTTGGCTTTCATTTCAACACCATTTCAAAGACAGAAGATGACATAGCATCGAATACAAAAGCAAGTATTTTGCTATTTTACCCTATATGAAACTACAATTTGTGATATAGGTCAACTTTCCTCAGGAAATTTATGATCAAGGACCCGCTCAGGTGGGAAAACAGATCTTTCTGATTTCTTGCAACATAATGGGAGTTCCTTGCAGGTGAAAAGTCCACACAGTCAAGCGAAATATGTTTGATGGTCAACACCTCATTGCAGGAGGTACACGAGGGAGGTCTTCAGCATATAGACATGAGTAAAACGGCTGTGACCAATACGACATCGTCTTAAGACTACTTCATCACGTGTTGATTGACAACCCACGTTGGTATAACCAATTGTTGGCTTCAGTTCATGAAGTTTATTTCTTCCTACCTGGGTGTCCCAGCATTTTTGCATGAGGTCACGGGTATACCCTTTGATGGAACGGTATAGGTAGTGGAGATAAAGGCTTGTCAAGAGCTGCTTTAGCTGAGGCATTGTCCGTTGTGTTACCTGCTATGCCGACGTGACCTGGCACCCCGCAGAGGACAATATCGCATTGCCCAGTAGAAAGATCGTTGTAAAGTTCTGAAATTTGCAGGATCATAGGGTGACTTAAAGTAACACATTGAAGTGCTTAAAGGCAGGATAATGAATCTGTAAACATGATGAAGTTTTTCGAGTGGGTGTGTTGTTTTATATAGGTCAAAGCTGGAAGGATATCTTTGGCCTCCGCAATGATGATGGATCTGTTGTCTGGGATTCTAGATGAGGTAGTCTTGGATCCAATAACTGTAGTAACTTGGCCATCATCCTCGAATCCGTCAGTGAAAATGGGCCTGTGGGTGTTAAACTTGGAACGTAACTGTTGTATTCCTGTTGTAACACCAGAGGGTTTGTGTCTGACTTTTTGAGTTTGGTGAGGGTAAGATCGGTCTGTGGCTTCACCATCTATGATGGTAGAGAAGATAGAAGCTAGTAGGATGCT
The DNA here is from genome assembly GCF_037392515.1 of Haliotis asinina. Lineage (NCBI taxonomy): Eukaryota > Metazoa > Mollusca > Gastropoda > Lepetellida > Haliotidae > Haliotis > Haliotis asinina. The sequence goes on along the minus strand of NC_090292.1, from coordinate 21,485,867 downwards.
ATAATATCGAGATGAATTTTAACTGTGTGGTTGAACTCTCATTCCAAGAGGTGGAACCAGGCTTGGCCCCTAGAGAAATAGGTTTTCATTTAGTGGGTTGCAGACACAGTTACATACTGGATTGGACTCATTTAAACGTAATTTATTGATATATTGCAGCCGTTGTTGGAGATGGGGGTTCGTCAGCCTCCGCATACAGACTGTCTACCGGAGAGGTTCTAAAGGCTCTGACGCAGAGCCTTAGGCCACGATGGTTGATAGAATCCATTTTTCCAGAGTGCTTTTGCAGGCTCCACCATAGATGATGGAGCCATAATCTAGTTTAAAGCGAGCCTATGATCTGTACAGGTGAAGGAGGGTAATGTGATCCCCTCTCTATTCTGTATTTGAAACGACTTTTAGTAAGTCAAGGGCCTCAAGCACTTTGTTTTATGTGTGGCAAGAATGTCAAATGACGATCGAATATGTTTCATAAGAATTTGGCCTCTTCTACACCCTTGATTCTAACCTTGTGCGTTTTGTATTTACGACTAAAGTGAATACAGTTTGGTTGGGATTTTGATAACTTAACGCCATTTTAATTGGCCCATTTGTGGATTTTGTTAAGACGATGTTGGAGCTGCCTTTCTGTTGCATGCATATTGCATGAAATATTGAAATCATCCACGAAAAGGGACCCAGCAACACATCGATTTAAAACTTTAATGAGGCTGTTAATTTTGATTTTGAAAAGGGTGGCAGACAGGATGCTGCCTTGACGGACGCCCTGGTCTTGGTGGACATAGCCAGACAAATGTAGAACCCACCCGTACTTGAAAAAGTCTGTTGTTTAAGAACTGGGATATGAACTGCGGTAATCTGACCCTCAATCCAAATTCACATAAATCTTTCAATATGCCATGTTTTCATGTCATATCATATGATTTCTTCTAAGTCGAAAAAGACAGATACAGCATGTTGTTTGTTGGAATGTTTGATAAATGGTTCCAGCCTCACTAAGTGGTCAATGATACAAATGATCCCGGCCAGGCTTTGTTATAGGGATGATAATGGCTTTGTGCCACGAGGTAGGAAAGTTTCCGATAGTCCAGTGTCATCAAATATGCCTAGTAGGGTTTATAAACTTGAATCAGGGATGTGTTTCAGAAGCTGATAATGAATATCTTCTGCTCATGTCGCAGTGTAGAGAGCCTGCCCCTGGACAGTACGTAATTCATGGAGAGAAAAAGTTTCATTGTAATCTTCTCCATTACCAGAGTTAAAGTTGACTTATTCCTTTTCTTGTTGGGTTTTGTAATTCCTGGAATTTTTGGTTATAATTTGATGAGGAGGAGTGGTTTGCCAAAGTTGCACCAAGATTGTCTGCAATTTCAGCTTTATTTGTCAAAAGAGCGTGGATGGCGAATACCAACTTTGGATCCTTTGATCCTTTTGAACAGCAGTTCATTAAAAGTTTTCTTTAGTAATCTGTAATTCCATTGTATAATGTTTTGTGGATTCAGGGTGCTTCCACTGGTGATAGGTCACGTGACCGTGAGGAAGCCTTTGAAGTAGTCCTATTGGTTTATGGACCTTGATGGTGACCTCTAAAGGAGAGGTGGCTCTGGGGTTTGGCAGTGGCTCGAGCTGCTTTAGTTTCTGCAATTTCAGGACAGGCATCGAGCTCTGTCACTCACAATGCCTTTACACTGTTTATTGTTTCGTGTGCTGAGACAATAACCTTTACATTGACAAGCACTTGTAATTTCAGTACATTCAGTGATTGCTGCCTTTGAGCACATTCTACATGGAGAGAACCAGATCGGAGTTTGTGACATTTTGTGACAAACTCTCATCAGACAAGGAGAAGTCTGAATGTCTTCGTGTAGAACCGAGGTGTTGGGTAGTCATGTCGTTCCGATTATGGTTCCGAGTCCCATCTCCCCAACCACCATGGACTATCAGCACGGACGATCTCCAAGCTGCAAAGACTAAGGATAAGGGTATTATTGACATGAAATGCTGCAGCTTTCTACCAGGTTAAAGGTCAGGGTGGTTCGGTCGATGACATTTAATTGGATTCGTACAGAAAGATGTCAGCACAGCATCACCAGATTAGCCCATGAGCCACTGCCTTCTGTGCATGGGTGTGCATAGCTGGTTGGTTGTGATAGAATACCAGCAAGAGAGTTGAGCAATAAAAAAATTGTATAAACGTTCCATGCGCGAGGGCACAGAGTGACCAGCCGATTGATGGAACCGGGCCTATTATACCACTAGATCTATTAGCGTTCCCAACCCGCTCCCGTTAGGTTCTACAATTTATTGTTTCAGTTCCATCGAAGGAGAAGGTTGATGCTTTTGTTCAAAGCGAATATGTAGTAGTCACTCAGACTGCAGCACAACCCGGTGCCGGCACCAATGACTACGTGTACCTTGCTGTGACTGGTGAAGTTGCTGGACATTTGCTTTACTTGAATAACCCAGGAGATGAAATGGAAGAAGGGGAAAACAATACGTTTAAGGTGAGTGAGTGAGTTAAAAGTTTGTTGCAAATTTCTTCACATCTCAAACCTGCTGCCAAACCTGCAATGAGGAAATTTCAGATTTTGAAAATTGTGTTGAATCACTATATTGATGAGGGAGTTTTTGAAGATGACGTTTTGGAAATGGTGCCAGAGAAAGGTTCAGATCAATTGGAAACTTGAGATTCAATTACAAATTCAAAAGGAAGAAAATAGAAAACAAGAAGAACTGAAAAAGATGGAAATGAAAATTTTGAGATGGAGAAAGAAATAGCGAGAGAAATAGAATTGAAGAAACTACAAATAGACAGAGAAATTAAGCTGAAAAAACTTGAAAACCCATCTGTCCTTAGATTCTTCCAACTTGGACATTGCAAGGCATGCTAGGCTTGTACCTCCATTTAATTTTGAGAAAGTTGATGAAAATCTCAAGTGGCCTAGAGAGTCATGAACTATGTTACTGCAAACTGTTTTGAAGGGTAAAGCTCAGGATGCTTATTCAGCTTTGTCAGTAGAGCAAAACTCAGATTATGATCTTGTGAAGAGTACACTTTTGAAAGCTTATGAGTTAGTGCCTGAGGCTTATCGTCAGAAATTCAGAAAATGCTCACAAAATGGACAATGAGACTTTAGTAGAATTTGCTAGAGAAAAGGAAATATTGTTTGACAGGTGGTGTGGGCCTAAGGAGGTCACAGATTTTGATGGTTTGACACAGTTAGTGTTGATGGAAGATTTCAAGCAGAGTGTTCATGCTGACCTTAAGCCTTATTTGGATGAACAAAAGGTTGATGACTTACATAAGGCAGCACTTAACCGTAACAAAATACAATAGAACCTTCTCAACAAAGGACAATAAAACAACTAGAGTATCACAATATTTACAACCAGTAATTAAACTCCAACATTTCAAGCATGCATGACTCGACAATATCAAAACAGGCTATAGACCACCAACAACTGCAGGTTAGTCAGCATACTTGGGACCAACGGGACTTTGCTACCTCCATGGGTGGAATTACATCATCCGTTTAGCCTCTGGCGAATTTTAGAAAATGCAACGAAAAAGTCAAACACAGTTACCACTTATTCATGATAGATAAAATGCATTGCTGATTAAGAAAAATAAATAAATAAACAAAATTATAAGCGTGTAATCGCAAATCAAAAGGACAACATTTTTTACTTGGGTTTACCTCCGTCGAAACAAAACAGCCGGGATACCGCGCCCAGTCAGAGTCGGTGGCTGTGCACTCAGTTGTAACGTGGTTATTCCATTGGCCACTGGTTCATTTGCCGATACGCTTAGCCGGCTCTTTGCTTATGGCTTATACGCCTGATGGGCGTTAATTGCCTGTGGTCAGTGATTGAAGTTGTGCATTGCATATTGCCACTAGCAGGCAGGCATACACATATGTGTCAATAAACCAGACATTGAATTTCCTCCGTGACAGAGTCTGCTTATCACAATCAGCATGTTTATTTTATGAAACAAGTAGATTATTTACTTGTTTGTGTACACCTCACTGTCTACACTGTGCATGCATTAAGAGCGCAGTGCAGCATACTTGTTGAAACCACTTTCCCCCACCAGCGCTGGGGGAAATTTAGTGTATCGTTTGAACTCCGATTTCGTGGGCGTTTTTTCATTGCGTTTTTTCAACTTTATAGGCTCAATTGACATTTTTGATGATTTTGTTTGGGTTAGTGTATACCGACAGGTATCAGAATCAGCACAGTTTACATACCATGTGAACTTTAACGAACATTAAAATCACAAGAAGAAGACAAAGTCATCAATATCCCCTTCAATGGCCAAATTTTCTTCATGAATATGTTTAGTAGTTATCGTTATACGTGTCCATAGAAAAGTGAAAGGAGAGCATTTAGAGGAGCACTGCCGCCAAATTTAGTCGACGCCAACTTGTTGCCATGGAAACCCAAGAAATAGTTTAGTCACATATCCAGAACCACGAAAACGCACAGTTCACCACTAGACATTACTATGTGCTATGTTTGGTGAAGAAATATTGTGCAAATTTAAAGTTCTGCTCGAGGAAAAATTACTACTAGTAAATTCTAAGTTGTTGCATGGAAACACATAATCTAATGTATTCAGAAATCCAGGACTACCAAAAGGCACCAGTTCACCACTAGAGCTATCTATGCCTCATATGTGGTGAAAAAATAGTGAACGGTTTTAAGGTTCTGCTTAACCTCAAGGTTACCCAATAGCCCCGTTTCAGGTAAGCATCAGTGCGTTGTATAATGCGGTGTAATGGCATTTTAGTTTCGTGTGTCACGTTTGTACCGCAACGATGTAAACATTTCACATGTGTGGCTGTAACTGAACACAGCTGGTTCACTTTTCCAGTTCATCTCACCTTGCAGCATTGGAGACGTTACAGGAATACACCTGGAAGTGAAATCTTTTGTAGCGTTGACAGGTTGGATCTGCGCTGGGGTGAGTAAGCACTCTATTTCTATCACGGGGTAAAAGTACATTTTAATAATAATAATAATAATAATTCTGTTTTATGTATCAAGGGTACGCAGCTGACAATTAGGTGCTGTGACGCTCATCTATGCCCGAATTTACGAATTTGCTCTCTTAATTACCAGCTGAAATTCATTTCAGAGATTTAAGGAAATTTAGATTCTGAATGGATACGAGGTAAGCCACTTTTAGGGTAATTTGTTTCTGAATGGATAGGAGATAAAACAATTTTAAGGAAATTTGTTTCTGAATAGATGTTTCAAAGGACAATTTTAAAGCTGTTTGATGAAATCCGCAACTAAAGATTGAATAACTCAAAGGGGTTCATTTGTTTGTAGGTTTAAAATAATATATTTTCCTCTCTTGGCAAGTCTAAACAAAATCCATAAACATGAGTCAGTGAGTTTAGTTTCGTCCGTCACTCAGCAGTATTCCATTTAAATGGCGGCAGTCAGTAAATAATCCGAGTCTTGACATACAATAAACAAGAAGTTGTCATCCATATTATTTGTCTTTGTCTGGACCAGACAATCTAGTGATGAACAACATGAGAATTTATCTCTGCAGATCTCCGGAATTGGAATAATATGACATGTGTCAGCCAAAACAGCTTGACCAAAACGATCCATGCGTTCTTGAAGATTTATTGTAACCCGGATCTTCACAGGTTGATTTTCAGGAGTACTGTTGGCGTAACTCATCATTCATTAGCACAAGACCTTAGTTTATCGGGGGATGGAGTAGCCGAATGGTTAAAGGGTCTGTTGATCACGCTGTAGACCAGAGTTAGATACCCCATATGGGTGCAATGTGTGAAGCCCATTTCTGATGTCACAGGCCGTGATGTTGCTGGAATATTGATAAAAAGTGGAGTAAAACTATACTCACTCACTCACTCACTCAATTACTTATTTTGTCCTCCAAGATCAGTTCTAAAAAGACATCATCAGATTATTTAAAATCGATCTCTATGTCACGACCTCTAATTCTAGGTTAACATATTTTCCCCCATAATAACTAATACTGAATATAACACCAGTGAAATATTATCATCTGATGGTTATGACACTCAGAGGGTTCGCGTAAGTAGAATTATTGTGCGTCATTCAACACACACATTCACTGTCACTGAAACGAAAACATCCCAATGTGAATAGACGATTTTCGTGAAGGTAACCCCCGCCGACATATGTTCAAGTTAAAATTAGTGTCAGTGGTGTCACGATATACATGCTGGTTGTAATCAGATTTTATATTTTAAACTTTCCACGATACACAAGATTGATGCATGGTATGTTTCAAAAACACTTACTTAATGGCAATTCTTACCTAAAGTCCTTACGTAATCCATACTTAAACACAGCCTTAGCATAACCCAACGTTTGTATTGTAAACTACTGTTACATGCAACCCTAATGTGAACCATGTTTACCTACAGCCTTTATAAAAAAAGCATAGTTACCTACAGCCTTTATAAAAAGATACTTACCTTCAGCCTTTATAAAAACACACTTACCTACAGCCTTTATAACAAAAACATACTTACGTACAGACTTTATGAAAAGATACTTACCGTCAGCCTTTACAAAAAAAACCCAAAACATACTTACCTACAATCTTTATAAAAACTATACTTACCTACAGCCTTTATATTAAAATCATAGTTACATACAGCCTTCATGAAAACCATACTTACCTACAACCTTAATGAAAACTATAGTTACCTTCACCCCTAAAAACACACACCATTACATACAACCCTAATATAAACCATACTTACCTACAGCCTTTGTGTGACTGATACTCATTACGATCCTTTTGTAAATCATCATTACCTACAGCCCTAATGTAAACCATACTTACCCGCTGCCCAAACGTAAACCATACTCACATTCGTAGTATAAACCTTACCTACCTATACCTCTTATGTAAACCATACTTATCTACAGTCCCAATGTAAACCTTTATTGTCTAAGCCAAACTTAAAGACAGCCTAAATGAAAACCACAGTTACCTACAGGGCTGGTGTAAACCATACTTACCTACATCCCAAACGAAAATCATACTTACAGCCGTAATGAAACAATGATCACCTACAACCCCTTGAGTAAACCATACTTTCCTACATACCTAATGGAAAAACTGCTTACATACTTCCCTTGTATGAACCATACTTACCTACAACCCTAGTGTAAACCATACTTACATACAGCCCTAATGTAAACCATTCGTACCTACAGATAGGCCAGACAAAGATCCTGAACTGTTTTTGGATGGCTCTCGAATTAACGTCGTAAAGGAAGCCAAATTTCTGGGACTGATTTTCGACAAACATTTGACCTTCCTTCCACATATTAAGTATTGGAAAATGAAATATCTGAAGGCATTAGATCTATTAAAAGTCGTATCCAGTTCAAAGTGGGGAGGGGATCAAACTACCCTCCTTCATTTGTACAGATCACTCATCGGGCCAAAACTTGATTATGGCACCATCGTATATGCTGGGGCCTGCAAAAGCAGCATAAAACTTCTAGATTCGGTTCATCACCAAGGTCTGAGACTTTGTCTTGGATCTTTCAGAACATCTGCCATTGACAGTCTCTAAGTTGAGGCCGATGAGTCTTCTTTAAAAACTCGCCGTATCAAATTGTCTTTACAATATATCACAAAGTTACATTCTTATGAATCCAATCCTGCTCAAAGCTGCGTTTTTAATCGTCTTTATGAGGATTTGTATAATAAAAAACCTTCACTTGTTCCACCTCTTGGGATAAGAATCCAACAATTCATTTCTGCGGCTGGTATTGAGTTGAAGAATATTTCTCCTTACCGGCTTTTTTCTTCACCAGCTTTGCAATTGGTGAGGCCACAAGATGACCTAACACTGACAAAGTTAAAAAAATCAGATACTAATGAATTACAATATAAACAAGAATTTATTCAATTAAAACATAAATATAGCAATTGTAAATCCCTATTTACAGACTTGTGCCACCGTCAATATTTTCTAGATTATCGGGTAACAGCTCTATTTTTACAGCAGAAGCTAACGCAGTATCAACGGCTCTTAAATATATTCAAAGACACCCTAAACATAAACAATTTAAAATCTATTCAGACTCTCTTTCTTGCCTTCAGGCAATAAAAATGTTTCTTGTAAACATCCACTTTTAATAGAAATTATTGAATTATATAATGATCTTGCTACTGGCCAATTCGTCTTTTGTTGGTTACCGAGGTTGGTTTCTGTTAACATGATGGCCGATCTTGCTGCCAACGCAGCACTCAACAAATCTGTGACACCACGTCTTATTCCGTACACTGATTACAAAGCCAGCATTAGAACATACATCCTGATCTGATGCAAAAGAAGTGGGACAGTCATAAATTACGTGCTATGAAACCCTATATTGGCTACACCTACTTGGATTGTTAGTCCAGATTTGATGAGGTCATCAAGCAACGATGTCGCATTAGCCACTCAAGATATACAATGAATATTTGCTTAAAGGTGACGATCCTCCATTTTGTATCCGTTGTGATGAAAGAATCACAGTCAACCATATCCTGCTTTACTGTGTTGAGAATTCCATCACAAGGGATCAGTATTTTAATTCACCAACCATGAAAGATCTTTTTAGCAGTGCTTGTCCTCGTTTAATTATTGCGTTTTTAAAGGAATTAGATTTGTTGAATGAATTGTAAATAGACAAATATTTTATAACTGGAAGATTGGATTGGTAACTCAGAGTGGCTGGTAAGTGGCTGTACCCTCAACGGGGGTTGAAGTACTGTAAAACAATTGTCCTCCTGAGAGGGTACTTAAGTCCCAAAACATTTGATGTATATTTAATTTGTCCAGTTTTTTAAATCGTGGAGTAGGTGTTCTTTTACTGTATGGCTAGATTTGTCTAAATTGCTAACAGCTGAAGGGATGGTGTAAATCCAGCTAGGGTCCAGACAGGAAGCAAATGTACTGTAAGTCCTCATGGTCCTTAGTATGGTGATCTACCTCCAGTTGTTGGCAACCTATAGCTCATTTTTATATTGTACTGTCCTCTGTAGATACATTGTTTTAGATCTAATCACTAGTCTTACATAATATTCTGTGATATTCTAGTTAGTTTTACTGCCCATCGTTGAAATGTTTTTACAACGTATGTGTTATTAATTCATTTGTATTTTTATGATTAATCGTTTTCGTCACGATATAGCTGCAATATTGCCGATGTGACGGTAAGTATTACCGCATTCACTCACTCTTACCTACAGCCTTAACTTAAACCATACTTACCAAGATCCCTCATTTAAAGTATTAGTTAGTACAGCCACAACGTCAATCAATGGTACCTGCAGCCTTCATATATACCATACTTATCCACAGCCCCCATGCAAATCATACTTAAACACGGACATGGTGTAAACCATAACTTCCTACATCCGTACATCCCTAAATCATACCTGCATCACTAATGCAAACGATTATTACCACAATGCAATATAAAGCATGCTTACCTACATCCCCATCGAAAGCTATTGTTACCTTCAGCCTTAATGAGAACCACAGCTACCTTATGGAGACCTTATGTAAACCATACTTACCTGTACCCTTAATGTTAAAAAGTATACTTACCTACAGTCTTAATGAGAACCACAGCTACCTCGTGGAAACCTTATGTAAACCATACTTACCTGTACCCTTAATGTTAAAAAGTATACTTACCTACAGTCTTAATGAGAACCACAGCTACCTTATGGAGACCTTACGTAAACCATACTTACCCTTAATGTTTTAAAAAATATACTTACCTTAATGAAAATCATGCTTACTTACGAGGTTATGTTTTGTCCGGAATACATTGTTCAATTATGGTTTTGGTTATGTGTGGGAAGCTAAAGGAGTTGCCAGCGGGGAAAGGTTTTTGAAAGTAAGATTTCACGTAAGATTGGTGATTATCAAAAGCAACTTATATTTTCAGAAACGCACACATGTTCATTGCTTAATGGCTATTCTGGTATTAAAAGTGTATTTTGCATTGAGCCATATTTAAATTATTAAAATCTAAAAAAGTGAGGCTTAGAACAACAATGTTAGAAATCGGTGCACTTCCAGTATGAAAAAGTTCCAGTAGATTTGAAGGAGTTCCAATGCACCATTTTTGTAATGATAATTTTGTAGAAAATGAAATGCATATCCTATTTGCATGTCAAATGTATCATGATTTTAGCTGTAAGTATTTTAAAACATTACCAGATTACATAAATCAGCAATTTTTTCTGAAAACATTTTTATGTAGCAACTTTTCCACAGTAAGTAACTGTTCTTTTTACACTACGGAAGCATGGTTCATTATACATATGGATCTACATAGGACTGTCAAATTCCACGATGTTGTAATTGCACCTGTACGTGGGTCTTAGGCCTTCATACGAAATAAACCTGATTGATTTACGCTTACTTTCACCCCCAATGAAAACATTATCTATAGCCCTATTATAAACCATATTTACCTACAACCCTAACGTAAAGTATACTTTCCTACAGCCCTAATGTAAAGTATACTTACCTACAGCCCTAGAGCCCTAATGTAAAGTATATTTACCTACAGACCTAATGTAAAGTATACTTACCTAGAGCCCTATTGTAAAGTATACTTACCTACAGCCCTAATGTTAAGTATACTTACCTGCAACCCTACTGAAAAGTATTTTTACCTACAGCCCTAATGTAAAGTATTTTTACCTACAGCCCTAATGTAAAGTATGCTTACCTACAGGTCCCGTGTAAACCATAGCTGCCTTCAGCGGTAACGTAAATTGATATCACTGTCTTATTTTGGCAAATATTCCAGTCAATACATGAAAGTCTCAGGTAAACATACTATTATTTATTTTAACAAACATATACTAGACTACATAAACTTTGCTATCTTTCCTGCTTGTAGGTTGAGCTCCGACGGGAACTTCACTACATTCGACACTCAGAGGTTGAAGTATTTTACAGCAATGTAAGCAGACGGATACCTGAGCTACCAGAACTTAATGTATTACCGTCAGCAGAAGTGAACTTATCGTACGTTCGCAGGGAAGCATACAGGAAAGACTTTTGATCCTTTGAAATCACCAACGATTGGAGGTGCAAATGATCTTTGAAAAACAGTATCAAAAGTGACAAACGTAGTATCACTTAATGCAGGACTGTGTCGTTACATGCGAGCTCATAATTGACTGACAAGCCACATGCGTTTGAGGACAGCATTTTTATACACAGAGCAACCTTACAATTATTTGCAAATTTCATCAAATAAAGCCTCAAAAGAACGTTTGCTTCGTAACAAGCACGCTTATGATTATACAAACTACCATAGTAAACAGTATTACCTCTCTGAGATAACTTCTTCTCAACTCTGATTGATCTACTTGATGTTGAAACTTATGTAAATTTTGAAAGACTGGAAGACGACGAAATGTTGTCAACACTCCACGATGTACATACGCAGTTTACACGATGCCTCGTCCGGGACATCATATTGTAATTATAACAATATGTCTATCATTTGGAACCATATTTTGAGTTTGTATTTTATTGGAGACAAGCTGTGTGCAAGTGACGCCATCCCTTTGTGAATGTTTGATTTGGCAGATTTCTGTACATGAAATATCAGCTATGAACGGCATTGTCCTGTATGTAAATACTGAAGTGTTATTCCAGTCTAAGTGAACTTATCCTCAGTACTCTTCGTTACACTCCACTACTGAGTCTAACAAAACCTTTTGGGAGGTCGCGTCAGGTAACCTTTGAGATTGACCAATCAGAACACAGCTTACCAAATCGCGAAAGTGAACATTCGCACATACCTTCTGAACTTTTAATCTCGAAAAGGTTCGTACCTGAGCGATTCCAAATGCTATTTAGTGTACGCTCGCTTCCGGGTGATGCACACGGCGTACATACAACCATGACAACCGTGAGTAAACTGTCGCTACAAATAGTGTTTTGGCAATATTCATATTGAGTGAGTGAGTGAGTTTAGTTTTACGCCACACTCAGCAATATTACAGCTATATGGCGGTGGTTTGTAAATAATCGAGTCTGGACCAGACAATCCAGTGATCAACAACATGAGCATCGATCTGCGCAATTGGGAACCGATGACATGTGTCAACCAAGTCAGTGAGCCTGACCACCCGATCCCGTTAGTCGCCTCTTACGACAAGCTGAGTCGCCTTTTATGGCAAGCATGGGTTGCTGAAGGCCTATTCTACCCTGGGACCTTCACGGCAATATTCAAGGATGTTATCTTGCGGAAATATTAGCGAAAGGTATCCATGTCAACAGAAACCCCCAAGCGTATATACAGCAGATCAAATAACTGTGTTATATGCGGATTTTTGTTTGTGGAGAGATCTGTGTCAGTGACCTGAATAGTCCGTCCGATCCCGAAATAGTAGCCGTTGTCTGATTGGTTAGATCTATTTAACCGTCTCGCGTTTGATTGGACGGTCATTGCTCGCTCAAAGGTTGCCTGACTTTACTAGGTTTTGTTAGTCTCAGTGGTGGAGTGTAACGAAAAACACTGAGACTAAGTTTACTTAGACTGGAATGAATTCATGTATCAATGAACTGAAAATGAACTGAAAATCTCTCCCTCTCCCCTCCACAACTACACCGATGAGCAAAATAAACACGATTTACGAAAAAAATGAAATTTCATAATGGTAAGCGTACATGTTTATACTACTTAAACCCCTGACCGCCTCCAACCCGGTGGTGGTGGTAACTCTTGATCCACCTGGTGTCCTTGTAAACGGCCGATGTGTCGTTGAGCTTCTGTTGCGTTTGTTCCATGTTCATCTCGTCCATACTGGCTTAAAGTAATGCATTTGGAGTACTACTGATGTGAGTTCTTAAAGCAGGCAGTCACAGGCTTTGGCTCAGAGAGATACACAATTCCATGATGCACGTGCATTTCATTTGTAGGTGGGTTGTGTCAGTTCACTACAGACGTAAGTGAAGCGTTAAGTTATTGTTCAACGTTTGTTTTCTCGTCGGCAACCATTCAAATACATGTCAGGATTCAGCATGGTTTGGTTTGTGTCAAATCTTTTCCTAAAATTCCAATTTTTCAAATGTCAAGTTTGCTTTTCACTAAAGAGTCTATTGTCGTAAAGGCACCTGTACCGTCACCTAAATGTTCACTAAATTTCCATCGAGACAGTTGTTTGGTTTGTTGTTTACCGCCACACTCAGCAAATGTTCGACACTATGGCTGCGATCTGTAAATACTTGAGTCTGGACCAAACTACCGGAGGTTGATGGTGACCAATTCAAATGTTATTCATGTATTCATATTCTGTACAGTTCAGAGCTCAAATGATCATTCTGAAAACAGGCCGATGCTAGATGAAAGTATATACCAGTTTCCACAGTGTATTGACAACGTCATCCCACGTAAGCGTACTTTGTTGTAAGACAATAAACACCCTCATTTCTAAATGTATCGCTTTGTTGTAACAATGATAAATAATAAAAATACTGGCTATTTACAAAGAGCATGTTTTTTTACGCACCTGTGCTAACACGTTATTAGCCCGGAAAACCCAAACTACCCGTGAGGTGATGAAAGGTGAACAGTCACATGATGTATGCCGCCGGGTACCCATTCACCGGTAGGTGAAACAGGCAGTTTTTCATAAACAATTTTAGACAGAACCGAGTAAGAGAAACAGAGGCAGAATTCAGGCAAGTGTCATCTCTTTGCACTACAATAGTGCTATTTCAGACAAGTGTCATCTCTTTGCACTACAGTAGTACTATTTCAGACAAGTGTCATCTCTTTGCACTACAACAGTGCTATTTCAGACCAGTGTCATCTCTTTGTACTACAAAAGTGCTATTTCAGACAGGTGTCATCTCTTTGCACTACAATAGTACTATTTCAGACAAGTGTCATCTCTTTGCACTACAACAGTGCTATTTCAGACAAGTGTCATCTCTTTGCACTACAGTAGTACTATTTCAGACAAGTGTCATCTCTTTGCACTACAGTAGTACTATTTCAGACAAGTGTCATCTCTTTGCACTACAACAGTGCTATTTCAGACAAGTGTCATCTCTTTGCACTACAGTAGTACTATTTCAGACAAGTGTCATCTCTTTGCACTACAGTAGTACTATTTCAGACAAGTGTCATCTCTTTGCACTACAATAGTGCTATTTCAGACAAGTGTCATCTCTTTGCACTACAATAGTGCTATTTCAGACAAGTGTCATCTCTTTGCACTACAATAGTGCTATTACAGACAAGTGTCATCTCTTTGCACTACAGTAGTGCTATTACAGACAAGTGTCATCTCTTTGCACTACAATAGTGCTATTACAGACAAGTGTCATCTCTTTGCACTACACTAGTGCTATTACAGACAAGTGTCATCTCTTTGCACTACAATAGTGCTATTTCAGACAAGTGTCATCTCTTTGCACTACAATAGTGCTATTTCAGACAAGTGTCATCTCTTTGCACTACAATAGTGCTATTACAGACAAGTGTCATCTCTTTGCACTACAATAGTGCTATTACAGACAAGTGTCATCTCTTTGCACTATAGTAGTGCTATTACAGACAAGTGTCATCTCTTTGCACTACAGTAGTGCTATTACAGACAAGTGTCATCTCTTTGCACTACAGTAGTGCTATTACAGACAAGTGTCATCTCTTTGCACTACAATAGTGCTATTACAGACAAGTGTCATCTCTTTGCACTACAATAGTGCTATTACAGACAAGTGTCATCTCTTTGCACTACAATAGTGCTATTACAGACAAGTGTCATCTCTTTGCACTACAATAGTGCTATTACAGACAAGTGTCATCTCTTTGCACTACAATAGTGCTATTACAGACAAGTGTCATCTCTTTGCACTACAATAGTGCTATTACAGACACGTGTCATCACTTTGCACTACAATAGTGCTATTACAGACAACTGTCATCTCTTTGCACTACAATAGTGCTATTACAGACAAGTGTCATCTCTTTGCACTACAATAGTGCTATTACAGACAAGTGTCATCTCTTTGCACTACAATAGTGCTATTACAGACAAGTGTCATCTCTTTGCACTACAATAGTGCTCTTACAGACAAGTGTCATCTCTTTGCACTACAACAGTACTATTTCAGACAAGTGTCATCTCTTTGCACTACAACAGTGCTATTTCAGACAAGTGTCATCTCTTTGCACTACAACAGTGCTATTACAGACAAGTGTCATCTCTTTGCACTACAATAGTGCTATTACAGACAAGTGTCATCTCTTTGCACTACAATAGTGCTATTTCAGACAAGTGTCATCTCTTTGCACTACAATAGTGCTATTACAGACAAGTGTCATCTCTTTGCACTACAATAGTGCTATTTCAGACAAGTGTCATCTCTTTGCACTACAATAGTGCTATTTCAGACAAGTGTCATCTCTTTGCACTACAATAGTGCTATTTCAGACAAGTGTCATCTCTTTGCACTACAATAGTGCTATTACAGACAAGTGTCATCTCTTTGCACTACAATAGTGCTATTACAGACAAGTGTCATCTCTTTGCACTACAATAGTGCTATTACAGACAAGTGTCATCTCTTTGCACTACAATAGTGCTATTACAGACAAGTGTCATCTCTTTGCACTACAATAGTACTATTTCAGACAAGTGTCATCTCTTTGCACAACAATATTTCAGACAAGTGTCATCTCTTTGCACTACAATATTTCAGACAAGTGTCATCTCTTTGCACTACAATATTTCAGACAAGTGTCATCTCTTTGCACTACAATAGTGCTATTACAGACAGGTGTCATCTCTTTGCACTACAATATTTCAGACAAGTGTCATCTCTTTGCACTACAATAGTGCTATTACAGACAAGTGTCATCTCTTTGCACTACAATATTTCAGACAAGTGTCATCTCTTTGCACTACAATAGTGCTATTACAGACAGGTGTCATCTCTTTGCACTACAATATTTCAGACAAGTGTCATCTCTTTGCACTACAATAGTGCTATTACAGACAAGTGTCATCTCTTTGCACTACAATAGTGCTATTACAGACAAGTGTCATCTCTTTGCACTACAATATTTCAGACAAGTGTCATCTCTTTGCACTACAATAGTGCTATTACAGACAAGTGTCATCTCTTTGCACTACAGTAGTGCTATTACAGACAAGTGTCATCTCTTTGCACTACAATAGTGCTATTTCAGACAAGTGTCATCTCTTTGCACTACAATAGTACTATTTCAGACAAGTGTCATCTCTTTGCACTACAATAGTGCTATTACAGACAAGTGTCATCTCTTTGCACTACAGTAGTGCTATTACAGACAAGTGGCATCTCTTTGCACTACAGTAGTGCTATTACAGACAAGTGTCATCTCTTTGCACTACAATATTTCAGAGAGGAGATGATGCGTACATTCATGCAATGAACGAAACACATAAAGGAACTGCAAGCTTATACTGAGAAACAGTGTGGGTATTTGCGCCTTTCAGTAGTAGTTTCATGATGTCCTGGTTGAAAGTGATTAGGTGAATAGTTACAAGAGTGTATTTTCCGTAAACTGCATTATTAATTAAGTTCTAATCATAATTAGTTCACATCGTTTATTGTTTTCAATGATAATTATTATTGGTCACATTCCCGTATCGTAAATGGTCAGTAATTTATAGTATTTTGGCAGTAGGCTTTCAGGAAGTGCTTTATCAGTTACCTTCCCTTTACCTTTATGTTTTGATTATTTGTGTTACTTCCGGGAGACTGTTCTATAGGAAACTTCTTTTGTGAATCTGTATATTTTTGCTGAATCAATATTGAAAATAGCAAACTTCTCAGTGTTGTATTTTGCCGGTTCTGAGGGGACATCTTACACCTTTTGTCACTGGAAATTTGTAACCGTAACAGAATACACGAGAAAATGCTAGGATGAGCACAGCAAGTTTTTTTCTCTGCCAAACTATGGTAGTGTCTAAGAGAAACGCCACCAAATATCTGGTTTAACACAAAACGGAAGCCAATTAAACATTACAGCATTAAATGTTTTATTGTGAAATGCAATCATTATTTATGGATGACAACAAGACACACAACGCAACTCGTGATCTAATGGCACAGGAATGACACTGGTGTGCATTTTCCAGTATCTTATAACAAATGCTGGCTCGACTGGGATTTTTTACAACTTCCTGGGCAGCACATATTGTTCAATACTGGGTGTGACCAACCCTAAGTATACTTACGTAGTGATGCAGGCCTGAACCTGGCGTCGAACTGAGTAGGTGAGTCTTTTGACGTCTTGATTAGGCATCCGACCCCATTCCTTTTGCAGGGCAGCGGCCAAAGCGTTCCTCGTCAATGGTTAATGTTGACGTTTCTGAATATGACGCCCCCGATGGTCCCAAAGGTACTCACTTGGAGACAGATCTTGAGGGGCTCGAACATGCTTTCATAACTGAAGAGCACTCATCGCCAGCTTTGCTGCTGCCAGTCTGACACAGGCCTTGTCCATCTCAGTCTAGTAGGTCGGTGTTGGCACTGAGACTATGATGGCGGTGTCGTCTGATAATGAGTCCCATGTAGAAGATTCTTTGGTCCTACGTAGGAGATGCTACTTCTTTCATAATCTCCTACACAGGACTCAGTATCCCCTACGTAGGAGATAATGAGACTAAAAAAGTGGCCCTAATACGCTTCCGTAGCTGAATGCATGCATGATATAAGTGCATCTCGATTTCAACGTAGTGTTCGTGTGGACTCTCCCCTCTCAACAAATAAAAACATTTCTAACCTCAGTCTCACACAATACTTTATTGGGGTAAAACAGCCTATATTCGACCACGAGTCATGTTTTCTTTACATATTCGGAGTATATTAAAGAAAGGTTCAAATAGTCCATTGATATCTACATGTCATTTCCAATATTACTACGTTTCATTTGCCTTTCAGTATAGAATCAAAAGTTATATCTGGCACACAATATCAAAATCATTCAAAACCCACCTTTAACTTATTTTCAAATAGTATGTGTATGTTTAATAATGAACTTGCCTCGTCTTATGATAGTTTACCAAATGCCCTTTATACCAACAACCTTTCGTCACTGCAAGTGATCAAAAGTCTTTCCTGTACGCCTCCGGACGTGTGTACGCTATATCGTCAGACGGTCGTCCAGCTATATTAGATATCGATATGCTAGGTAGCCATGTGCCCACATTGCTGTGAAATACTTCAACATCTTGAGCGCCGAGTGTACTCCAGTTATCGTCAGAGGTTAATCTACAACCAGGAAAAAAAAGATCACCATAAGGGTAGTCATGTACAACATCGTAGAAGTGATTCCCACATTAGTATTCCCCACCGAAACAAATCGTGATAGAGGTTATCGTTCATAGTTTAATTAAAAAGTAAAACAAATGCCAACATTTATACATGTAATTGTAATTACCTACAAATTACATTGTGTCAACACATTTGTAGTTAATATCTATTTACATTATGGGTGTGAGTGAGTGAGTGAGTGAGTGAGTCACATCGGCAATAGTGCAGCCATATGGTGACGGGAAGTGTTATAGATACACAATAAATACAAGTGGTTAAAGAACTAGTCATTGGCGGACTGTAAAATAACTAGAGTATCACAAAAAGAGATAAAACTAGCTAGAAGACAAGTAGACAATACCATGTAAAAATTGGGCCATTGATCACCAACAACTGAAGGTAGATCACCAAACCAGGGGCCATGGGGAGGCGTGCGTTAAAACAAAACATTCAAAGGTAAACATAATTACGTTTGTAGTACGTCACCAAATTTAATCTTAACGAGTGAAACCCTAATCCCATCTATGAGTATCGGTAGAATAAAAAATGGTATTCACTTTTTCAGGCTCAAGGAGTAAAGAACCTTTCGTTTTTTATTCTTTCTCCTTTTTATCAATTGGCCAAGCCACACGTAGACATAACAGTGATCATTTTCAAGAAGTAAGAAGCAAGCAAATTACGGTATACACCCACTCCTACCTACAAAGAAAATAATAGTAATAATAGTAATACGAAAACCCAAAACAAACCCTCCAGGCTATGTAACCTTCCCTTTTTGATTATATCATATATCGTGATCTTTCTTCTGGTCACTTGGACATCGTTCTCTATTAGTCATCCAATGATATTAGAACACAATGGCCTATAGTGTTAAGAGAGAAATTATGAGTTTAGTTTTACGCCGCAGCGGGTACTACGTAGTCAACAAACCAGGGATCAACAGCATGAGCATCGAGCTATGCATTTGGGATACGGTGTCATGTGTGAACCAAGTCAGCGAGTGTGGTAACCCAATTTCGTTAATGCTGCGTCGACCTAAAACCTCACACACTCACTTGCCGTTGTGCGATGTGAACGGCATGTGGCCAAAAAAACATATCTGAAACATTGTACCGTTAGGTAAGAATGGTCCACATCATTACACTCTCGCCACACAGACTGTCTACCTGCTACGTGCACTTTCCAGCGTAAAGCTCCCCACGACATCTGCAAACATGCACGCCCGTCTGAGCGGAGAAGCTAAAGTCCAAACCCGTCCCCAACGTTTTTGATAGCACTAACGTCGCAAAGACATCAGAACCAAAATGGCCGTTGCAGGCGAATCTTAGGTTATCCTGGAATTGCTGTGTAGGGACGGCGGTGGTTATTTTCTCACCTAAATGACGCACCCGACTCAAGTTGTCCTGCTCTGCCCGTAGTAACATCGGATCTGCGTAAGCCCATATTCTTAGATATTAATTCTTTATTATCACCTTGTCAAGCCGGTTTTCGTAAAGGTTACTCTACAATCGACAAAATGTTTGTTCTAAACTCACTCATTGAATTTATAAAACATAATACAAGCTGTACTGTGCTTTCATTGACTTTTCTAAGGCATTGGATAATGTCTGGAGAGTTGGTCTTTGGTCAAAAGTGTTATCTTATGGTATCCAGGGAAAGTGTTTTTTACATTAGTTCAAAATATGTACTCTAACATCAAATCTAGTATAGAGTTCAACTATGAAAAATCGACATCTTTTCCAAGTTTCTCGGGGCTTCAACAGGGAGAAAATCTCTCTCCTTTATTGTTCTCTATCTTCATAAATTATTTAGAATTATGGTTAAAAACATTTGGTTGTAATGGCGTTGATATATCCATGAATAACTATGATAAGAATGTAATCTCCATACAGCTTCTAGTACTTTTATACGCAGACGACACCATACTATTTGCTACCTCAGCGGCATCCCTGCAAAGGTCCCCGGACCAGTTACATGGGTGTTGCCAGACATGGAGGCTGACTGTAAATAGTCATAAAACTAAAGTTGTTATCTTTCGAAGTGGGAAGTTTAATAAGCTATTGTTTTATTATGGTACAAAAGAAATTGAAATAGTAGAAATCTGGGGTTTAATTTTCACAAAAATAGAAAGGTTGCCTTCGGTATTAATGTACTCGCTACACAGGCAAAAAAAGGTATGTTTTTGTTGTTGAAAATGGCAAGAAATAACGACTTACCATTAGACTGTGTACTTAAAGCGTTTGATGTAATGATTTTATCTATTATGTTGTATGGCTCTGAATTTTGGGGTCATGGTAAAAAAAAATGATATACTTGAAACCATACATATAAGAACAATTAAATTGGCCGTATCAGCTGGTTCCAGTGGTAGCATCTGGAAACTGCTCACTTGTGACGTCATTCCGAATTTACGTCACAATATAATTTGAATCACGTCACCACTGTTGCGAAGCAGTTTTAGGGTAGTGTGAGGGATGTTTCTACATCTCAATACGCAGCGGATAGTCTTGCAGTTTCCGGGAGTCGAAAACCATTTGATCATGTTTTCCATCCAATCAGATTAAGGAACACGGTGACATTTTGTTTACACTGAAGTTATAGGTAGGTACATTCCCTGGAGCAGACAAGGGTACTGTAAGTCCCCATGGTCCCTAGTGTAGTGATCTACCTTCAGTTGCTGGCGATTTATGGACTGTTTTTCTATTGTATTGTCCACATAATGATATTAGTTTTAACTCTCTATGCTAGTTTTCATGTTATTCGTGATATTCTAGTTGTTTCACTGTCCTTTCTTGACAGGTTTTTATAATATACATATATTCCATTTCAGTGTTAAATGCTCCCGCTAATGTTTTTCAACAATCATATTAAGGAGCACAGTGACATATGGTTTACGATGCAGTAGAACGTAGGTACATTCCCAGGAGGAGAATGTTTCCATTTTACCTCTTTTGAAGGTGGCAGCGTAAAACTGAACTCACTCACTTTTGAAGGTGAAAACCGAAGAATATAATGAGCTTTGGTAATATTTAAGAATTGAAGTGAGTGAGTGAGTTAACATTCAACGTCACATCGGCAGTATTGCAGCCATATCGTGACGAGAGCATTCTTAAAAGGGAATCTATGTATATCATAAAAACCTGTCAACGAAGGACAGTAAAACAACTAGAATATCACAATAAGAAATAAAACTAGCGTGAAAAGTTAAAACTAATATTCCTATTCAGACAAAACAATATAAAATCAGGCTATATAGATCACCAACAACTGAAGGTAGATCACCATACTAGGGGCCATGGGGACTTACAGTACTTCTGCTACCTGCATGGTCCCTAGCTGGATTTACATCATCCCCTCAGCTGCTGGTGATTGTATGCAAGATTAGCCACAAATTAAAATGACACATATTCTACGGCTAAGACAAAATGGAAGATCAAATTTGACTTCAAATGTTTTGGGACTTACGTACCCTCTCAGGAGGACAATAATTTTACAGTGCTTTAACCCCCCTCGCGGATACAGCCACTAACACTCTAAGTTACTAATTCAAACTTCCAAAAATAAAATATTTTTCTATTTACAATTCATTTAGCAAAGCTATTTCTTTTAAAAATGCAATAATTAAATGAGAGCTAACAGAATTAAAAAGATCCTTCAAAGTTCGTGAATTAAAATATTTATCCCTTGTGATGGAGTATTCAACACAGTCAAGCAGGACATGCTTGACTGTGATTCTTTCGTCACAAGGGATACAAAACGGAGGATCTTCACCTTTTAATAGATACTCGTGAGTATACCTTGTATGGCCAATGCGACATCGTCGCATAATGACCTCCTCAAATCTGGACTGACAACCCAAGTAAGTATAACCGATATAAGGTTTTATTTCATGTAATTTATTTATACCTACTTGAGTGTCCCACCTCTTCTGCATCAGATCGCGGATATACGTTCTAATGCAAGCTTTGTAATCTGAATATGGAAGAAGAAGTGGTGTCACAGATTTGGTGAGTGCTGCCTTGGCAGCAAGATCGGCCATCACATTCCCAGAAATACCTACGTGACTGGGTAACCAACAAAAGACGATGTCGCATTGGCCAGTAGCAAGAGTATTATACAGTTCCATAATTTCTATTAAAAGTGGATGTTTACAGGAAATATTTTTAATAGCTTGAAGGCAAGAAAGAGAGTCGGAATATATTATATACTGTTTACGTTTAGGGTGTCTTTGAATATATTTAAGAGCTGTTAATATGGCGTTAGCTTCTGCTGTAAAAATAGAGCTGCAATCTGGTAATCTAGAAGATATTGTTCTGGATCGAATGACAGTGGCACAAGCAACTGCGCCACCGTCCTTGGACCCATCTGTAAATAAGGATTTGTAATTGTTATATGTATGTTTCAATTGATTATATTCTTGTTTATACTGTAATTCATTCGTTTCTGATTTTTTAAATATCGTTAATGTTAGGTCAACTTGTGGCCTAACCAACTGCCAAGGGGGAGAGGAAAGAAGACGGAAAGGAGCTATATTGTCCAGCGTAATACCAGCAGCAGCAATAAACGGCTTTATTGTGAGCCCAAGAGGTGGAACAAGAGAAGACTTTTTGCTATATAAATCCTCATAAAGAGGATTGAAGACACAGTTATATGCAGGGTTAGATTCGTTAGAGTATAGTTTTGTGACATATTGTAAAGATAATTTGATACGGCGTTGTGCAAGAGATGGTTCATCGGCCTCAACGTAAAGACTGTCAATTGGTGAAGTTCTGAAGGACCCAAGACAGAGTCTTAGACCTTGGTGATGGACAGAATCAAGAAGTTTAAGATTGCTTCTGCAGGCTCCACCATATACGATGGAGCCATAATCAAGTTTAGACCGTACAAGTGATCGATATAGATGGAGAAGGGTAGCTTGATCACCTCCCCATTTCGAATTTGACACCACTTTCAATAGGTCAAGCGCCTTCAGGCATTTAGTTTTAAGTGATTTAATATGCGGTAAAAACGTTAAGTGTGAATCAAAGATTAGACCCAAGAACTTGGCTTCCTTCACAACTTTAATGGGCGTGCCATCTAGAGACAGTTCAGGGTCTTTATGTGGTTTGTATTTACGACAAAAATGTATGCAGTTAGTTTTCGATTTAGAAAATTTAAAGCCGTTTTCAAGACACCATTTATTAATCTTGTTTAAACACAACTGCAATTGCCGTTCAATGGTATGCATATTTTTGCCACGACAAGAAATATTAAAATCATCCACAAATAACGATCCATCAATTGAATCGTTTAAAACTTTTGATAAACTGTTGATCTTGATGCTAAAAAGAGTGACAGACAAAATACTGCCTTGTGGAACACCCTGATCCTGATTGTAATGATCAGACAGGGTAGAACCCACACGGACCTGGAATTGTCTGTTATTTAAAAAGTTGGCAATGAATTCAGGCAAACGACCTCGCAAGCCGAAGTCATGTAAATCTCTCAGAATGCCATATTTCCATGTTGTATCATATGCCTTCTCAAGATCAAAAAAGACAGATACAGCGTGTTGTTTATTGATCAGTGCGTTTTTAACAAATGATTCTAAACGCACTAAGTGATCGACTGTACTTCTGTTTTTACGGAAACCACATTGTATATCTGTAATGAGGTTATTTGTTTCCAAGTACCAAACAAGTCGATTATTTATCATGCGTTCCATGGTCTTGCAAACACAGCTCGTTAGCGATATAGGCCGATAGTTCGAAGGGTCCGTATGATCACGTCCAGGTTTAGGGATAGGGATAACTATAGCATCATGCCATGAAGAAGGAAACTTTCCAGATGTCCAGATATCATCAAATATATGTAAAAGGGTCTCTAAACATGATTCCGGTAAATGTTTCAGAAGTTGATAATGGATGTTATCAGCTCCTGTAGCAGTATCATGGGCCTGGTCAAGAGCTGTATGGAGCTCATGAATCGAAAATACCTCGTTGTAATCTTCCCCGTTATCTGAAGTGAAATTAATAGCTTTCTTTTCTTGCTGTTTTTGATACTTTTGGAATTGAAGTACATAATTCGAGGAAGAAGAATGTTGCGCCAGTGTTTCTCCAAGTTTATTGGCTATATCTGCTTTATTAGTTAATAACTGGTTTCCATCTTTGAGATGGTGAACACTAGATCTAGAGCCCTTACCTTTGATTTTCTGGATCATATTCCATACCTTAGATATAGGCGTGCGGGAATGGATATTAGATACATAGTTTTGCCAAGATTTACGTTTACTTTGCTTGAAAGTACGGCGAGCTTTAGCATTTTGGATTTTAAATTTGTTCAAATTATGAACCATAGGGTGATGACGGAAATAATGTTCGGCCTTTTTCCGTTCCTTCCTAGCTTGTTTGCAATCAGAGTTAAACCATGGTTTCCTTATGTGTGAAATTGCAGAGGACTTTGGGATACACTCATCAGCAATGGTGTTTAGTATGTCAGAAAAATCTTTTATAGCATCGGGAACATTAAGAAAACAGTCAGGTCTAAGTTTGTCAGCACACAGGGTTTCATATAAAGCCCAATTGGCCTTTCTAAAATTCCATAGTAATGATGGTGGAACATCAGATGGGTTGACAGGTTTTAATATTGTTGGGAAGTGGTCACTTCCACAGAGGTCATCATGGACTGACCACTCAAATTCACTAAATAGGGTGGAATCAGTCATTGATAAATCGAGAGCTGAATATGTTCCCGTGCCAGGATGCAAATATGTCTTTGAACCATCATTATAAATGCAAAGATCATTATTTGAGATGAAATCCTCCAGTAATTTACCTTTGGTGTTTGTATTAGTACCACCCCAGAGTGGGTTGTGGCCATTTAAATCACCCATGATCAAACAGGGTTTAGGTAGTTGATCATAAAGAGCTTGCAAATCACGTAACTGAACAGAAGAAGATGGTGGAAGATACAATGAACAAAGGGTAAATGCAACTTGTAATGTAAGTCGCACTGCCACGGCTTGGAGATTTGTTTTGAGCGTGACTTGACTATGAATAACATTATTCCTCACCAGGATAGATGATCCACCAGTGGCCCTGTCGCCTGGGGGAGAAAAATAATGGTATGCATTAAAATGACGTAGATCCAAATTATCCGTCTGCTTTAGATAGGTTTCTTGAATGCAGAATATTGACGGATTAAGATCCTGGATTAACAGTTGTAAGTCATTAAAATTATTTCTGAGTCCTCTGCAATTCCACTGAATTATAGACGAAGACATTATTTCTTCCGAGGAGGATGCACAGGAGATCTACCCCGCGCCTTCCTTGACGGTGACAAGCTATGTGTCCTACCATTGCCATGGTCGGACACATCCATGTCCTCAAGGGATCCAAACTTATTATAAAGCTGAATCTCATCTGTTGAACCTTTAGCCAGCCTTTCACTTTGATTGATTCTGTTTAACTTTTGATTTCCTTTGACAGTTTGTTTAGCCAGAGCTTCATTTACTTTTTTGGACGAACCCGAGCCTGTTTTGTGTTTCGAAGAAGCATTTTCACTGTTAGTGTTTGTTTTATCCGATTGAGGCATAGGGCCGTTTGGTAAAGAAGACACAGACCGAGATTGAGATGCCATCAATGTAACTGGTAACGAGTCAGTCTGTGTAGCAAATTCTCCGCGTTGTACAAGGTCTTCATTTGGAAGCAGTTCAGGTGAGGTTGATTTTGTCCATGTCAGTTCTGTCTGACATTCAACAGAGGCTGTAGTAGGAGTTGGTCGTTTGGTAACTGAAGCATAAGAAGCACTTTGATCAAAGGATGGAACGAGTTTCTTCGCTTCAGCATAGCTAATGTTTTGAGTGTGCTTTAATTTATTCACCTCCATTTCCCTCTTCCACACTGGGCACTCTTTTGATGATGACGAATGTTTCCCAGAACAGTTGACGCATTTTTTGTAGTTGCTTTCACAATCTTCTGTCACGTGGGATTGCCCTCCGCAATGACCGCAAGTTATAGGATTTAAACAGGAATTTACCCCGTGACCAAATTTTTGACATTTAAAGCATCTCAGTGGGTTTGGGATGTACTGTTCTACTTGCAGGTTACAATACCCTGCTTTGATAGATTTTGGTGCAGTTGGAGATACAAATGAGAACAGGTACGTATGCGTTGGAATTACTGTTGAGTTCTGACGTCGAGTGAATCGTTTCACGTACGTGAC
This sequence comes from Haliotis asinina, assembly GCF_037392515.1. Lineage (NCBI taxonomy): Eukaryota > Metazoa > Mollusca > Gastropoda > Lepetellida > Haliotidae > Haliotis > Haliotis asinina. Next base: position 21,459,294 of record NC_090292.1, on the reverse strand, counting down.
ACCTTGGTCTTTAAGTTCGCACATGATGTCAAGGTCTGTCATGTCCTCCAAAAGATGATCCCTATCCCTAACAATACCTTTACTTGAATTGAGGGTCCGGTGGATAGACACTTTAACAGGAGATCCAGCTAAACTATCTGTTGAAAGCAGGTTGTTTGCTTGTTGTCGTTTGCTGCACTCTATGAGCAACGATCCAGATCTCAATCTTTTGATGTTTTTGACATCACCAGCTATACCATAAACTGCTTTAGAAAGAATAAACGGGTTCAATTTGATTGGTTGTTTGTCCGGAGATTCAATAACCAGAAATCGTGGCCAGTAGTCTATTTGTTTGTGTGTCCTGCAACTTTCCGTTGTACTTTGATCATTATCGAGTTGACGTTTCTTTTTTAAAGGGGTTTCAAGGTCCATGTTGTAGTGTATAGTTTCATCATCCGAGCTCCCCACCCGCCATGGAGTATCACAAGGACAATGCTAAAGCAAGCGGATCTCCAGCTTGCAGCACCAAGGATACTCGGATGATATACTCAAGTAGAATAATCGCAAAGTAATTACTCTACCAGATTGGCCCATGAGCCACCGCCTTCTGGGCATAAGACTCTAGGCAAATTACAACACAAAATTGAAGTGACTCATTTGAAATTCAAATATATAAAGATTTAGCCAAGACATTTGAGAAACTTTAAAAAGTTTCGGAAATTTATGCATTAGAATATACATACTCAGGGCTTGGCATGACCAGCCGATTGGTCGAACCGGGCCCATTCGACCACCCGTCTAGGCGAAGTCAGGGCCAAAGTGGCGTATTGAGCAACAGGAGCACGATTGCAGGCCCCTATTGCCCTCAACCACCAGGATCCCCTCCTCCGCCGACACAGGGCCGCAACCCACGGCAAACGGGTTGGTGGACCAAATATGCCCCCGGGTCCACTACGGGGGTGTTGGCGAGCTCTTGGCGTTACCCAGCACCCACCACGAGGAGGTGACTCGCCACGGGTGCCTAAGAATTGAAGACTCCACTCTCCCTTCAGTGGCTGATTTCATAAAACTGCTCGGGAAACAGTAGTATGTAATGTCACATTCATTCAGTAAAAATGCCCTTATATTTTGGAGCTAACATTAGAGGACAGTTATAACAAAGTGTGTTCATAATATCGAAGCACCTCTGTCAAACATTATTAACTGTGACACATTAGTACTATCTCTAAGTGTTATTCCTTAACAGAATGTGTTTGATTACTCACCTGAGTACAGAGCCACTGATCAGTAGATACAAGCGGTGGTAAGGACAAATGCATTCTTGTTATGTTCCCAATATTGCAATGTGAGCTGAACTGGAAATGTAAACCACCTCTGTTAAATTCATTGGGAGTGGGTTCAGTGTCGCAATATAAAGGATTTTTAGTGTTTTACCCATTTGGGAAATCGAGTCAATGTCTTCGGCGTGATGAGCGAACGTTATATACCAAATTGCTACCTCGCCGTCCCCGATTGTAAGCACACAAAGGGTCTGTGAAATACATTAAGTCTATAAGGCGCATAAACGAATGTCATTTTCGTAAAGTTGCAATGAATGTGTATCATACTGTAGACGGCTGTCAAGTGGGAACGTATCATTTTGTCCTACTTTGATTCTGTGTCCTGAGTTTTTCAGAAACAACTGATGAGAAGCCATTTCTCCTGTCAATTCAAGGTACACTCAACATTTAGTGCCAGCTCCTTTGTCAGATGAAATGTCTGAGTAACTACTACATATCTGCTTCGAACACAAACATCACCCTCCTTCTCCCTGGGTGGAGCTGAAGCAAGGAGGTACAGAGTGACAGAAGCATGATTCCATGGCTTCATTAAAACAGAAACTCAATATTCGGCAGACACAGCAGGAAATTGGAAAGCTCCTGATATGAACAATTTCCCGAAATGCGCTGTTGAAATAACCAGACAAGCTTTAGCAATCCGTTTAAGTTTGTTTGTTTCTTCAACGTTAAACACCTACAGTATGGTTCAAAATTATTGAGAATAGCTAAAGCATTTCATATTATTAAACGAGAACAAATCAGATAAAATTGAATGTATTGTGAAAGTGAACTGACCTTTTCATGTTGTGTAGGTAACAATTTAATATTTTATCAAGTCTCCTTGAGCTTCACGGCACAGTCTAAGACGGGTAGGCATACTTCCTATCAGAGAGGTTAGTGTCTCGTGAGTTATGCTGTCCCATTATCGGACCACTTCTCTCTTCATGTCTTCAATTTTTGTCAACCCCTTTTGATTCACACATTCCTTCATCATCCCCCAAATGTTCTCAATGGGATTCAAGTCAGGACTATATGCAGGAAATGGTAATGCAGTCACATTTTTCTCCTGAAACCACTGCTTGGCATGTTTTGCGGTGTGTTTAGGATCATTATCTTGCTGCAAAATCCAGTCATTTCCATAAAACACATGTGCACTTGGAAGGAGAAAATTATCTAATATGTTAGTGTAGCGTTGACTCAGATTTCCCTCAAACACACACAGCGGGGTCGTTCCTAATAAGGATATCCCTCCCCATACATGAAACTTTGGGCTGTATTTAGGTCGTCGATACAACGGTGCTGACGCAGACTTTGTCCATATTTTCACATTATTGGGATATACCCATATTGAGCTTTCATCAGTAAAAATCACATTTTCCCAGTCAAAGTTTTCATGTGCCAAACACCACTCAACACGCCTGTCTTTATGTTCTTGTTTCATGAGAGGAGAAGGAATTCCAGTCTTTTTCTCCCATCCAAGATCAATCAAATTTCTTCTAACTGTAGATTTCGATACAACTGTTGATCCCCTTTCTATCATTTCATACCTGATGTTGGAGATGCTTGCCCTTTGCTTTTTAGACGCTAAAATTCCCAGACGGACGCGATCTGAGAAGTCCAATTTTCTGGGTCTCCCTGCTCCTTTCTGGTGCCCAAAATCCTTTCCCTCTTTAAAATTCTTCCTAATCCTATACACAGTAGAAAGAGGAGTTCCTGTTCTCTCTGCCAATGTATTTACATCATAAATTCCTTGATTACACAACTCAAAAATCAACCTTGTTTTATCTTCAGCAGACATTGTTGACAGTGCTGAGGAAAATGACGTCTGCTACAAATTGAGGGGAGGTAACTCTAATTGTACTATACTCAGTAGGCCAAAATGAGTTACCTCCCTTATACCATTACTTAGTTTTAAGTATCAGTGAATCAGTTGTAAGTAAAGTAAGAAGAAAAATTCTCAATAATTATGAACCAGACTATATATGGCTGTAGGTGTAGGTGAGTTTGGATTGAGAATCTCAGAGGTTGACATCCCGAGAGCTGATGGACTGAGAATCTCAGAGGTTGACATCCCGAGAGCTGACGGACTGACCGATTACATGCATCGTCCATGTCAATGTACTTTACCCTTCGATCCCGTTGGCCGTCTCTTACAAGCATCGACTGCCACTTCTATCTCAGAAGCCAGGGGGAGTAGCCTAGTGGTTAAACGGTTCGCTCGTTACACCGAAGAGCCGGGTTCGATTCCCCACATGGGTACACTGGTGTAATCGGCTGTGATATTGCAGACAGACAGGTAAAGATCCTTTTTTGAATGCATCATGGTCACTAATATCTTTGAGGCAGCCAAAATGATGGGTTGCTTTTATCTTTTTCGGAGCAAAATACGTAACCTCTTAAAGTAAAATGCGAATGTAAATATATACCATTTTAATCAGTTTATATATCATATCATATTCATAGACATTGTATAAGAGTCCATCGGGGTTTCAACCCATGGTCCCCCCAGCATTGTGATCTAACTGCAGTGTTGGCAATATATAGTGTGTTTTTCTATTGTATTGCCAACTATAGTTAAAGTATTTTCGTGCTAATTACTATGTTTAGACTGGATTCTGTGAGATACTAGTTCTTTTACTATCCTTTGCTAACGTGCTCGTAGACACGACATGCCTGAAATATTGCAGCTGTGATTGAAGACCTTAACTTACTAACTCCGTCATTGCGAGAACAAGCCTTACCTTTGTGAGATGACGATAGCTGCCCTGTATCCTCCTCTTCTGTCAGTGTTTGTGACTTTTCTTGACACGTTTTAACCTTTTTATCTCTGTAGCCTGAAGTATGAAATTTGTTACGTTAACGAAGTTCTATTTGCTTCTAAAACACGTACTCACCATGACAAAATATGATATAATAATATGATATAATTTGTATTTTGCATTACAAGGCATAAAAAATTCAATTTCACCAGGTGTTATTTTTGGTAAGAAATTGATTCCAGTGATAAAGTTTGAATTTCTATCGTAATTTATAAATGTATATATGTACGAACAAATAACTTTGACAATTAGTGGCAATAACTCCAAACGGGAGCTCCAAATGGGAAACTCCAAACGGGGAACTCCAAATGGGGAACTCCAAACGGGGAAGTCCAAATGGGGAACTCCAAACGGGGAAGTCCAAATGGGGAACTCCAAACGGAGAACTCCAAATGGGGAACTCCAAACGGGGAAGTCCAAATGGGGAACTCCAAACGGGGAAGTCCAAATGGGGAACTCCAAACGGAGAACTCCAAACGGAGAACTCTAAATGGGGAACTCCAAACGGAGAACTCCAAATGGGGAACTCCAAACGGAGAACTCCAAATGGGGAACTCCAAATGGAGAACTCCAAACGGAGAACTCCAAATGGGGAACTCCAAACGGAGAACTCCAAATGGGGAACTCCAAACGGGGAACTCCAAATGGGGTTGAGTCAACGCAAAAATATTATTCCCCTAAAGTTAATGCAAGGTCCAACTCTTTCAAGATATTTTTAATGTCACATAGTAGTATTCGTAGAAACTTCTACATAAACAATCGCACATGACTAAAGTTACGTTATAAATCCAGCTACGGCACATGCAGCAGCAAAAGTACTGTAAGTTCCAATGACAACTAGTATGGTGATCTACTTTACGTTGTTGACGATCATTAGATGGTTTGTGTAATAATCTCTGTTGTGATGTTCGATTGTTTTAGTGTCTTTGGGGGACAGAAATTGTAATGATCCGATGTCTTCTATTAACACATGACCTCTTCTTGTCATATCATGGTTTAAGTACTGCCGACCTGGAGTTTTCGAGATGTGTATCTCAGGCGAAACAGCTGAAACGCTGAACCTCAAGACTTGCTACCAAAGTATCAGACGCGTGCAGACCCTCTCCACTTGCAGATCCCTCTAATTGGTTTAGGGTGAATGAACGAACACACACACACACACACACACACACACACACACACACACACACACACACACACACACACACACACACACACACACACTGTATCAACATTTCAAATTGGGACAATACAGCATAAAATCGAGCTAAACAGGCAAAATACGTTTGATGAAAATTGAAAGTCAATCCACCTCGTTGGTCATGTTTTGTTCCTTAATGTCTAAATCCGCATTCATCGATAATATATTATGGATTCACATGGAGGCTCGAAAATGAGTGAGTGAGTGAGTGAGTGAGTGAATATTTGACGTCACATCGGCAATATTGCAGCCATATCGTTACGAGAAAACGTTTGATATTGAAATGAAATATGTATATATTACAGAAACCTGTCATCAAAGGACAATAAACAACTAGAATATCACAACTGCAATTAAAACTAGTGTGAAATGTTAAAACTAGTAGCACTTTGTGGACAAAAAGATATTAAATAGGGCTATACATCGTCAACAAGTGAAGGTAGATCACCACACTAGGAACCATGGGGACTTACATTGCCTCCGCTACCTGCTTGGAACCTACCTGGATTTACACCATTCCTTCAGCTGCTGGCGAGTGTATGCAAGCAGCCACAAAATAAAATGACAATAATCTCACCTTGATGGTTTCCTTTGAACGGCTTGCTCATGTTATGGTTACGGTCCGTTATGCCATTGGCTGAGACGGGAGCTGAGAAAGAGTGAGTGAGTGAGTTAATATTTAACGTCACAACGGCAGTGTTGCAGCCATATCGTGACGAGAGCATTCTTAAAAAAAGAATCTATGTATATCATAAAAAAACTGTCGACGAAGGACAATAAAACAACTAGAATATCACAATAAGAAATAAAACTAGCGTGAAAAGTTAAAATCATTATCCCTATTCAGACAATACAATATAAAAACAGGCTATATAGATCACCAACAACTGAAGGTATATCACCATACTAGGGGCCATGGGGACTTACAGTACTTCTGCTACCTGCATGGTCCCTAGCTGGATTTACATCATCCCCTCAGCTGCTGGTGATTGTATGCAGGATTAGCCACAAATTAAAATGACAGAAATACTACGGCTAAGAAAAAAGGGAAGATCAAATTTGACTTCAAATGTTTTGGGACTTACGTACCCTCTCAGGAGGACAATAATTTTACAGTGCTTTAACCCCCCTCGAGGATACAGCCACTAACACTCTAAGTTACTTATTCAAACTTACTAGCATAAAATATTTATCTATTTACAATTCATTTAGCAAATCTAATTCTTTTAAAAATGCAATAATTAAATGAGAGCTAATAGAATTAAAAAGATCCTTCAAAGTTCGTGAATTAAAATATTCATCCCTTGTGATGGAATATTCAACACAGTCAAGCAGGACATGCTTGACTGTGATTCTTTCATCACAAGGGATACAAAACGGAGGATCTTCACCTTTTAATAGATAATCGTGAGTATACCTCGTATGGCCAATGCGACATCGTCGCATAATAACCTCCTCAAATCTGGACTGACAACCCAAGTAGGTGTAACCGATATTAGGTTTTATTTCATGTAATTTATTTATACCTACCTGGGTGTCCCACTTCTTTTGCATCAGATGACGGATATAAGATCTTATTGTAGCTTTATAATCTGAGTATGGAATAAGAAGGGGTGTCACAGATTTGTTGAGTACTGCCTTAGCAGCAAGATCCGCCATTGTGTTACCAGAAATGCCAACGTGACTAGGTAACCAACAAAGGACGATGTCGCACTGGCCAGTGGCAAGATTATTATACAATTCAATAATTTCTAGTAAAAGTGGATGTTTACAAGAAATATTTTTAATAGCCTAAAGGCAAGAAAGAGAGTCTGAATAGATTATATACTGTTTACGTTTAGGGTGTCTTTGTATGTATTTAAGAGCTGTTAGTATGGCGTTAGCTTCTGCTGTAAAGATAGAGCTATTATCTGGTAATCTAGAAGATATTGTTCTGGATCCAATGACAGTGGCACAAGCCACTGCGCCACCATCCTTGGACCCATCTGTAAATAAGGATTTATAATTGCTATATTTATGTTTTAGTTGATTATATTCTTGTTTATATTGTAATTCATTAGTTTCTGATTTTTTCAATGTGGTTAATGTTAGGTCCAATTCGGGCCTAACCAACTGCCAAGGAGGAGAAGAAAGAAGACGGGAGGGAGCTATGTTTTCCAGCCCAATGCCGGCCGAAGAAAGAAATGGTTTAATTCTGTGTCCTAGAGGTGGAGTGAGTGAGTGAGTGAGTTAATATTTAACGTCACATCGGCAATATTTCAGCCATATCGTGACGGGAACAAACCACTGAAAAGGAATATATGTGTGTTATAAAACCTGTCGACAAAGGACAGTAAAACAACTACAGTATCACAATTTGAATTAAAACTAGCTTGGAAAGTTAAAACTAATATCAATATTCAGACAATACAATATAAAAACAGGCTATAGATCACCAGCAACAGAAGGTAGATCACCATACTAGGGACCATGGGGACTTACAGTACCTTTGCTACCTGCATGGACCCTAGTTGGATTTACACCATCCCTTCAGCCGCTGGCGAGTGTACAATATGCTAGCCAAAATTAAAACAACACGAATACTACGATTAAAAGCCTGGTAGATTTAAATTTACTATGAATGTTTTTGGACTTACGTACCCTCTCAGGAGGACAATAATTTTACAATACTTCAACCCCCTTTGAGGGTACAGCCACTAACAATTCTAGTTACGAATCCAAACTACCAATTATTTAAATACATCTTTTTACAGAAACATATTGCTCACAATTCAATCAAAAAATCAATTTCTTTTAAAAAACCAATAATTAAATGAAAACTAACGCTGGTAAAAAGATCCTTCATAGTTTTAACTGTAAAATACATATCCCTTGTGATGGAGAATTCGACACAGTCAAGCAGAATATGCTTGACCGTGACTCTCTCATCACAAGGGATACAAAAAGGAGGATCCTCACCTTTTAACAGGTATGCATGGGTATATCTAGTGTGGCCAATACGACATCGTCGTAGTATGACCTCTTCAAATCTGGACTGACAACCCAAGTGGGTATAACCAATGTAAGGTTTTATCTCATGTAATTTATTTATACCAACTTGGGTGTCCCACTTCTTCTGCATCAGATCACGGATATAAGATCTAATGGTAGTTTTATAATCAGTGTAGGGAATAAGAAGTGGTGTCACAGATTTGTTGAGTGCTGCCTTGGCAGCAAGATCCGCCATTGCGTTACCAGAAATGCCTACATGGCTGGGTATCCAACAGAAGACGATGTCGTATTGGCCAGTAGCAAGATTATTATACAGTTCAATAATTTCAATTAAAAGTGGATGTTTACAAGAAAGATTTTTAATAGCCTGAAGGCAAGAGAGAGAGTCTGAATAGATTATATACTGTTTACGTTTCGGGTGTCTTTGAATATATTTAAGAGCTGTTAATATGGCGTTAGCTTCTGCTGTAAAAATAGAACTATTATCTGGTAATCTAGAAGATATTGTTCTGGATCCAATGACAGTGGCACAAGCCACTGCGCCACCGTCCTTGGATCCATCTGTAAATAAGGGTTTGTAATTGCTATATTGATGTTTTAATTGATTATATTCTTGTTTATATTGTAAGTCATTTGTTTCTGATTTTTTAAATGATGTTAAGGTTAGGTCAACTTGTGGCCTAACCAATTGCCAAGGAGGAGAAGAAAGAAGACGGGAAGGCGATATACTTTCCAGCTCAATGCCAGCAGAAGAAATAAATGGTTTAATTCTGTGCCCAAGAGGGGGGACAAGAGACGACTTTTTGTTATACAAATCCTCATAAAGCGGATTGTACACACAGTTATAGGCAGGGTTAGATTCGTTAGAATATAATTTAGTAATGTATTGTAAAGACAATTTTATACGACGTTGAGTAAGAGATGGTTCATCGGCCTCAACGTAAAGACTATCAATAGGTGACGTTCTGAAAGACCCAAGACAAAGTCTTAGACCTTGATGGTGGACAGAATCAAGAAGTTTAAGGTTGCTTTTGCAGGCTCCACCATATACGATGGAGCCATAATCGAGTTTCGAACGGACCAGTGATCGATATAGGTGTAAGAGGGTAGCCTGATCCCCTCCCCACTTTGAGTTGGAAACAACTTTCAACAAGTCAAGAGCCTTCAGGCATTTAGTTTTAAGAGATTTAATATGAGGCAGAAATGTTAAGTGGGAGTCAAAGATTAGGCCCAAGAACTTGGCCTCCTTTACAACTTTGATGGGAGTGCCATCTAGAGATAGTTTGGGGGCCTTATGTGGCTTATATTTTCTGCAAAAATGTATACAATTAGTTTTGGATTTAGAAACTTTAAAGCCGTTTTCAAGACACCATTTATTTATTTTGTTTAAACACATTTGCAGTTGCCGTTCAATGGTATGCATATTTTTACCACGACAAGAAATATTAAAATCATCCACAAACAACGATCCATCAATTGAATCGTTTAAAACTTTTGATAAACTATTTATCTTGATGCTAAAAAGTGTGACAGACAGAATACTGCCTTGTGGAACACCCTGATCCTGATTGTAATGATCAGACAGGGTAGAACCCACTCGAACTTGAAACTGTCTGTCATTTAAAAAGTTGGCTATAAATTGAGGTAAACGACCTCGCAAGCCGAAGTCATGTAAGTCTCGTAAAATACCATATTTCCAGGTTGTGTCATATGCTTTTTCGAGATCAAAAAAGATAGACACAGCATGTTGTTTATTAATTAGTGCGTTTTTAACAAATGATTCTAAACGCACTAAGTGATCGACAGTACTTCTGTTTTTGCGGAAACCACACTGTATATCAGTTATAAGGTTATTTGTTTCCAAGTACCAAACAAGTCGATTATTTATCATGCGTTCCATGGTCTTGCAAACACAGCTAGTTAGTGAAATAGGTCGATAATTGGATGGATCCGTATGATCACGTCCAGGTTTAGGTATTGGTACTACTATGGCGTCACGCCATGACGGAGGAAAGTTACCCGATGTCCAAATATCATCAAATATATTGAGAAGAGTTTCTAGGCAGGATTCTGGTAAGTGCTTCAGGAGTTGATAATGTATGTTATCAGCTCCAGTAGCAGTATCATGAGCTTGATCAAGAGCAGTATGGAGTTCATGAATAGAAAACGTTTCATTATAATCTTCCCCATTATCAGAATTGAAATTAATAGTTTTCTTTTCTTCTTGTTTTTGATATTGCTGGAATTTTGGTACATAGTTTGAAGAGGAAGAGTGTTTACCAAGGGTTTCACCTAGTTTATTAGCAATATCTGATTTATCAGTAAGCAATTGATCTCCATGCCTAAGATGATGGACAGTAGATTTAGTACCTTTACCTTTAATTTTCTGGACCATGTTCCATACCTTGGACATTGGTGTCCGAGAATTTATTTTAGATACATAATTTTGCCAAGATTGGCGTTTATTCTGTTTAAAGGTACGCCGTGCTTTAGCATTTAAAATTTTAAATCTATTTAAATTATGCACCATAGGGTGGCGACGGAAATAATGTTCTGCTTTTTTTCTTGCCTTTCTAGCTTGTTTGCATTCATCGTTGAACCATGGTTTTCGAATATGTGGAACTGCAGAAGACTTTGGGATACACTCATCAGCAATGTCAATGAGTACATCTGAAAAACATTTAATAGCATCAGGAGCAGTAATAAAACGTTCGGGATTAAGTTTGCCAGTACAGAGAGATTCATATAGAGCCCAGTTGGCCGTTTTAAAATTCCATCGTGATGATGGAGGTACATCAGAGGGGCTCACAGGTTTTAGTATTGTAGGGAAATGGTCGCTCCCACACAAGTCATCGTGAACCGACCATTCAAATTCATTTAAGAGATTAGAGTCAGTAACTGATAAATCAAGAGCTGAATATGTCCCTGTGCCAGGATGTAAATATGTATGTGATCCGTCATTGTAAATGCAGAGATCATTATTTGAAAGAAAATCCTCAAGTAATTTACCTTTGGTGTTCGTAGTAGGACCACCCCAGAGTGGGTTATGGCCATTGAAATCGCCCATGATTATACAGGGTTTAGGAAGTTCATTGTAAAGAGCTTGTAGATCAGTTAACTGGACAGTGTATGAAGGTGGAATATACAATGAACAAAGCGTAAATGCAACTTGTAATGTAAGTCGCACAGCTACAGCTTGGAGATTTGTTTTAAGCGCTATTGAACTATGTATAACATTTTGCCGTACCAAGATTGATGATCCTCCACTTGCCCTATCACCGGGAGGTGAAAAATAATGGTATGCATTGAAATGACGGAGGTCGAGAGTATCAGTGTGTTTTAAATATGTTTCCTGTAGACACATTGCTGACGGTGTAAAATCCTGGATTAAAAGCTGCAATTCATTAAAATTAGTCCTTAGTCCTCTGCAATTCCACTGAATAATATTATTCTGATAACCTATCTTTTGGGGGGATTTATTGGGGATCTACCCCGCACCTTTTTGGTCGGCGACAGGCTGTGTGCCCTAGAGCGGACGTTTTCAGACACGTCCATGTCTTCGAGTGATCCATATTTGTTGTAAATTTGAATTTTATTCTCTGAACCTTTTGGGGCTCTGCCACTTAGCTTTTTCAAAGAATCAGGCTTCTTAGTTTTTGTTTTACTGGGTTGAGACCTTGTTGATGACTGAGAAGATATGTTATGATCAGGGGATGTTGCTGATTGAATCTGAGATGTACCAGGAAGTGATTCTGCAGTTTGAGTAGATATGGCAGGTGACAAAGGTTGAGGGGAATCCGTGTTCACCCAAGTCAAGTTTGTCTGACAGCTTGCAGATAATTTCATAATTGTGGATGTTGCGTCTGGGTTTGGTCTGGCAACGGAAGCATAGCTTTCCGTTTGTACTGAGCTATGGACCAATTTCTTTGCATCTGCAAAACTGATGTTCTGTGTAAACTTTATTCTGTTAATGGCCATTTGTTGTTTCCACACAGGACATTCTTTAGAGAAAGATGGGTGATCCCCTGCGCAGTTTGTGCACTTTTTAACATGGCTGTCACAATCTTCTGTTGTGTGTGTTTTTTCACTACAATGAGCACACACAACAGACAATGTGCACGTATTTACACCATGGCCGAATTTTTGGCACTTGAAGCACCTCAGCGGATTCGGAATGTATGTATCAACATTGAGATTACAGTACCCTGCCTTAAGTGACTTTGGAGCAGTAGGCGATGAGAAGGAAAACAGATATGTGTTGGTTTTTATGGTTGTGTTGTTTTTACGGGTTGAGAAACGTTTGACATATAGTGCACCCTGATCTCTCATCTCGGAAACGATATCTAGGTCAGACATGTCTGCAAGCAATCGATCACGATCTCGCACTATTCCCTTACTGGTGTTGAGTGTTTTGTGGGCCGTGACAGTAACCGGAGTACCAACAAAAGTGTCAATATTCAAAAGGTTGGTTGATTGTTGTTTTCTGGCACACTCAATCAACAGCGCACCAGAACGTAATCGTCGAATGTTCTTTACTTCGCCAGCAATGCCTTGGATACCTTTAGACACAGCAAACGGGTTCAGCTTCAAAGGTGTGTTATCTTTGGTCTCAATGACAAGGAAACGTGGCCAATAATCAATTTGTTTGGACGGTCTGAGGTCGTCAACGGGATCATTTTCGAGAGGACGTTTGCTCTTCTTAGTGGGGGTTTCGTAAGCCATGGTTAGTTATGTAGATTTCATCATCCGAGCTCCCCACCCACCACGGAGTATCACAAGGACGATGCTAAAGCAAGCGGGCCTCCAGTTTGCAGCACCAAGGATACCCGGATGATATACTCCAGTAGAAGAATTAGAAATAATTAGTCTACCAGATTGGCCCATGAGCCATCGCCTTCTGGCATAAGACTCTAGGCAAAGTTCAAAGCAACATAATTCAACATCAAACATGTTTTAGATATTAGAGCCAAGACCAAAATCAATCAAAATCAGTTCCAAATCATACTTGTGCAATGATAAATAAATTTATAATCTATGCACAGGGCTTGGCATGACCAGCCGATTGGTTGAACCGGGCCCATTCAACCTCCCGTCTAGGTGAAGTAAGGGTCGAAGGGGTGTGTTGAGCAAAGGGAACGCGGTCACAGGCCCCCAGTGCCCTCAACCCCCAGACTCCCGTCCTCCACCGACACAGGGCCGCAACCCACGGCAAACGGGTTGGTGGACCGAATATGCCCCCGGATCCACACGGGGGGTTGGCGAGCACTTAGCGTTACCCAGCACCCACCACGAGGAGGTGGCTCGCCACGGGTGCCCCTAGAGGTGGAACAACAGAAGATTTGTTATTGTATAAATCCTCTTAAAGGGGATTGGAAACACAGTTATAGGCAGGGTTAGATTCATTAGAGTATAATTTAGTAATGTATTGTAAAGCTAACTTAATACGGCGCTGCTCAAGAGATGGTTCATCAGCCTCAACGTAGAGAGTGTCAATAGGTGAAGTTCTGAAGGAACCAAGACAAAGTCTTAGACCTTGGTGATGGACAGAATCTAATAGTTTCAGGTTGCTTTTACAGGCTCCACCATATACGATTGAGCCATAATCAAGTTTTGAGCGGATGGGTGATCTATACAAGTGAAGGAGGGTAGTCTGATCCCCTCCCCACTTTGAATTAGAAACAACCTTTAATAAATCGAGTGCCTTCAAGCATTTGCTTTTAAGGGGTTTAATATGGGGCA